>NC_088406.1:22285171-22352671 GCF_034236695.1 Oncorhynchus nerka | reverse complement strand
CCTCTCTCTCCCTCCCTTCTATCTCTCTCTCTCTATCCCTCCTTTCTCACTCCCTCTCTGTCCCTCCCTTCTATCTCTCTCTCTCTCTCTATCCCTCCTTTCTAACTCCCTCTCTGTCCCTCCCTTCTATCTCTCTCTCTCTATCCCTCCTTTCTCACTCCCTCTCTGTCCCTCCCTTCTATCTCTCTCTCTCTCTATCCCTCCTTTCTCACTCCCTCTCTGTCCCTCCCTTCTATCTCTCTCTCTCTATCCCTCCCTTCTATCTCTCTCTCTCTGTCCCTCCTTTCTCACTCCCTCTCTGTCCCTCCCTTCTATCTCTCTCTCTCTATCCCTCCTTTCTAACTCCCTCTCTGTCCCTCCCTTCTATCTCTCTCTCTCTATCCCTCCTTTCTAACTCCCTCTCTGTCCCTCCCTTCTATCTCTCTCTCTCTATCCCTCCTTTCTAACTCCCTCTCTGTCCCTCCCTTCTAACTATCTCTCTCTATCCCTCCTTTCTAACTCCCTCTGTTCCAGCACCCACCCACCCCGATCTCTTTCTCTTTCAATTCTATTCAATTCAATTCAATTCAAGGGCTACATTGGCATGGGAAACATGTGTTAACATTGCCAAAGCAAGTGAGGTAGAAAATATATAAAGTGAATATATAAAGTGAAATAAACAATAAAAATGAACAGTAAACATTACACATACAGAAGTTTCAAAACAATAAAGACAATCCAAATGTCATATTTTATATCTCTTTCTCACTGTATATCTCTGTCGCTCTCGTCTCTATCACTTTCTGCCTCTCCCCTCTCTCGCTCTCTCTGTCTAGATCCCCCCCCTTCTCTCTCTGATTGTTAGTATTTTGTCAAACAGCTTGTTTGCTCTGTTTTAAAGCCCAGCTCTAGACTAATGAGTTCAGGCTTCGCTGTCATTGTTCCCCTCATCATCCCAGGTTGTGGTGTGTGCGTGCGTGTGTGTGTGTGTGTGTGTGTGTGTGTGTGTGTGTGTGTGTGTGTGTGTGTGTGTGTGTGTGTGTGTGTGTGTGTGTGTTTGTTATATTGTATGCCTCTCTTTTCATATGATAAGAAGTTTACCCAAGTCTGCAGTCATTAGAGTGTTTTGCTCAAAAGGCCTTCCTCCTGAGACTGTGTGTGTCTGTGTGTGTCAGTGTGTGTATTATAGCAGGCCCCAAAGAAACCAGACACAAACACACATTGACTGAATGAATCTAGTCCAGTTTATTTGATAAACTTCTCTTTACTCTGAGCCCACCAGTTGGAATGAAAGTAAACGAAAACGGATACAGTACATTGGTGTGTGTGTGTACAGAGTGACAGACTCACCATTGAGAGGGTCGATCAGGACCCGTCCGGCTCAGTTCTGGGTCACTGGGGTCCTTCAGGGTTGATTGCCCTCATCGATCGCCTGAAAAACCTCCTGCCTCTAACTGTCACCACTTAGAACACAACCCATCACCTACTGTTTATCCAATCATGAATAATGAGAGAGAGAATATGGGGGGCTATTTTAAGTTAAGGTTTAGGGTTGCAATTAGAGCTAAGATAAGGGGTTAGTGGTTAGGTTTAGGGTAAGGGTTAGCAGTTGGGGTTATGGTTATGGTAGGTTTAGGGTTAGGGTTAGGGAAAATAGGATTTTGAAATCAATTTTAGGTCCCCACGAGGATAGAAGAACAAAACCTGCGTGGGTGTGGGTGTGTGTGGGTCTGACAACCCATAATTCTCCAGGTGGAAACATTGTATCTCAGTTGTGCTCCTATTTTCCTTCAGGGAGATTATATAAGGCGTGCATGCATCACTCCAGGTTGAGCGCTCTCTCCCCAGAAGCTCTATTTCTCACCACTGTTTTGTCTTCTCACCGAGCAAACCCTTGACAGTGTCAGAAAACCTTGCAAGGCCCTAAAACGCTGTATTGATCTGTGAGACGTGATGGGAGGAAGAAGGGAGGAGGAGAAGAGGGGTGTACAGTAGCGTGACCAGTAAATGAAGAAGTGGCTATTCTTGCTCACCCCTGAGGTCTCTTTCAAACTGACTGAACTTTAGCAAGGTAGCATATGTTTCCATTCATGTGAGGAGAAATGGAGGGAAATGTCCCATGTGAGGAGGCACATTGTCACCCTGTCACACTGTCTCTCTCCTGACAGTCTCCTCTCCCTCCAATTTCTCTCTTTCCCATTCCTTGTCAGTCGCCCTCTCTCTCATATTCCTTCTCCTTCTCTCTCTCTCTTATTCCTTCTCCTTCTCTCTCTCATATTCCTTCTCCTTCTCTCTGTCATATTCCTTCTCCTTCTCTCTCTCTCATATTCCTTCTCCTTCTCTCTCTCTCTTATTCCTTCTCCTTCTCTCTCTCATATTCCTTCTCCTTCTCTCTCTTTCTTATTCCTTCTCCTTCTCTCTGTCTCATATTCCTTCTCCTTCTCTCTCTCTCATATTCCTTCTCTCTGTCTCATATTCCTTCTCCTTCTCTCTCTCTCATATTCCTTCTCTCTCTCTCTTATTCCTTCTCCTTCTCTCTCTCATATTCATTCTCCTTCTCTCTCTCTCTTATTCCTTCTCCTTCTCTCTGTCTCATATTCCTTCTCCTTCTCTCTTCTCTCTTATTCCTTCTCCTTCTCTCTCTCTCATATTCCTTCTCCTTCTCTCTCTCTCTTATTCCTTCTCCTCTCTGTCTCATATTCCTTCTCCTTCTCTCTCTCTCTTATTCCTTCTCCTCTCTGTCTCATATTCCTTCTCCTTCTCTCTTCTCACATTCCTTCTCCTTCTCTCTCTCATATTCCTTCTCATTCTCTCTCTCTCATATTCCTTCTCCTTCTCTCTCTCTCATATTCCTTCTCCTTCTCTCTCTCTCTTATTCCTTCTCCTCTCTCTCTTATTCCTTCTCTCTATTATTCCTTCTTCTCTCTCTTATTCCTTCTCTCTCTCTTTTATTCTTTCTCTCTTATTCCTTCCTTCCTTCCTTCTCTCTCTCTCTCTCGCTCTCTCTCTCTCGCGCTCTCTCTCTCTCTCTCTCTCTCTCTCTCTCACACACTCTCTGTTCTGCTGTAATGACATTAAGTAACAAAACAATTAGGGGCAGTAGAGACTAGTGTCAGTAATTAGCCTCAGACAGCCTGCTGCCAGACAGCCATGCTAACCCACAGAAATGACCTTGTCACAATGCTCATTTGGTTAGGTGGTGGGAGTCACGGTGTGTACATGTGTGTACGTGTGTGTACGTGTGTGTGTGCATGTGTATCCTGTGAGTTAATGAGGGTAATGTAGGAATAACATAAGTAGATCTGACTAATTACATGTGGCATTAGTTGCCTTAATGAAGCTGTTTTTGACCACACATTCATGACGCTATTTAAATGTTTTGCATCTACACTACCATTCAAAAGTTTGGGGTCACTTAGAAATGTCCTTGTTTTTGAAAGAAAATATATTTTTTGGTCCATTAAAATAACATAAAATTGATCCGAATTACAGTGTAGACATTGCTAATGTTGTAAATTACTTTTGTAGCTGGAATTGGCAGATTTTTTATGGAATATCTACATAGGCGTACAGAGGCCCATTATCAGCAACCATCACTCCTGTGTTCCAATGGCACGTTGTGTTAGCTAATCCAAGTTTATCATTTTAAAAGGCTATTTGATCATTAGAAAACCCTTTTGCAATTATTTTAGCACAACTGTAACCTGGAAGCAATAAAACTGACTCTAGATCTCGTACAACACAGTGTACTATTCCCTTCACAGAACAGCGCAAACTGACTCTACCCAGAATAGAAATGAGGAGCGGGAGGTGCACAACTGAGCAAGAGGACAAGTACACTATTGTGTCTATTTTGAGAACCAGATGCCTCACAAGTCCTCAACTAGCAGCTTCATTAAATAGTACTCCCAAAACACTAGTCTCAACATCAACAGTGAAGAGGTGACTCCGGGATGCTGGCCATCTAGGCAGAGTTCCCCTGTCCAGTATCTGTGTTTTTTTTGCCCATCTTAATATTTTCTTTTTATTGGCGAGTCTGAGATATGGATTTTTCTTTGCAACTCTGCCTAGGAGACCAGCATCCCGGAGTCGCCTCTTCACTGTTGACGTTGAGACTCTAATGTACTTGTCTTCTTGCTTAGTTGTGCACCGGGGCCTCCCACTCCTATTTCTATTCTGGTTAGGGACAGTTTGCGCTGTTCTGTGAGCGTTGTACACAGCGTTGTATGAAACCTTCAGTTTCTTGGCAATTTCGTCATTTACAACATTAACAATGTATTAACAATATTTCGGATAGATTTTATGTTATTAATAATGGACAAAAAATTGCTTTTCTTTCAAAAACAAGGACATTTCTAATTGACCCCAAACTTTTAAACGGTAGTGTACAGTTAAGAAAATGTACTCCTGAGGTGCTGACCTGTTGCACCATCTACAACCACTGGGATTTTTATCTGACCCTGCTGGTCATCTATGAACGTTTGAACATCTTGAAGAACAATATGGCCTTAATGGCCATGTACTCTTATAATATCCACATGGCACAACTAGAATAGGACTGGCCACTCCTCAGAGCCTGGTTCCTCTCTAGGTTTATAATCTCCACATGGCACAACTAGAATAGGACTGGCCACTCCTCAGAGCCTGGTTCCTCTCTAGGTTTATAATCTCCACATGGCACAACTAGAAGAGGACTGGCCACTCCTCAGAGCCTGGTTCCTCTCTAGGTTTATAATCTCCACATGGCACAACTAGAAGAGGACTGGCCACTCCTCAGAGCCTGGTTCCTCTCTAGGTTTATAATCTCCACATGGCACAACTAGAATAGGATTGGCCACTCCTCAGAGCCTGGTTCCTCTCTAGGTTTATAATCTCCACATGGCACAACTAGAAGAGGACTGGCCACTCCTCAGAGCCTGGTTCCTCTCTAGGTTTATAATCTCCACATGGCACAACTAGAATAGGACTGGCCACTCCTCAGAGCCTGGTTCCTCTCTAGGTTTATAATCACCACATGGCACAACTAGAAGAGGACTGGCCACTCCTCAGAGCCTGGTTCCTCTCTAGGTTTATAATCTCCACATGGCACAACTAGAATAGGACTGGCCACTCCTCAGAGCCTGGTTCCTCTCTAGGTTTATAATCTCCACATGGCACAACTAGAATAGGACTGGCCACTCCTCAGAGCCTGGCTTCTCTCTAGGTTTATAATCTCCACATGGCACAACTAGAAGAGGACTGGCCACTCCTCAGAGCCTGGTTCCTCTCTAGGTTTATAATCTCCACATGGCACAACTAGAAGAGGACTGGCCACTCCTCAGAGCCTGGTTCCTCTCTAGGTTTATAATCTCCACATGGCACAACTAGAAGAGGACTGGCCACGAGGACTGGCCACTCCTCAGAGCCTGGTTCCTCTCTAGGTTTATAATCTCCACATGGCACAACTAGAATAGGACTGGCCACTCCTCAGAGCCTGGTTCCTTTCTAGGTTTATAATCTCCACATGGCACAACTAGAATAGGACTGGCCACTCCTCAGAGCCTGGCTTCTCTCTAGGTTTCTTCCTAGGTTTTTACCTTTCTAGGGAGTTTTTCCTAGCCACTGTGCTTCTACGTCTACATTGCTTTTAGGTTTTAGGCTGGGTTTCTGTGTAGCACTTTGACATGCTGATGTAAAAGGGGTTCATAAATATATTTGATGTTCCTGTAAGTGTTTGTTAGTTCTTCTCTCTGATGTGTTCGTCTCTGTGTTCACAGGTGTCATCACTACCACGTCCAGGAAACTGGACAGGGAGCAACAGGCTGAGCATGTTTTAGAGGTAAGCGACACTGTGTGTGTGTGTGTGTGTGTGTGTGTGTGTGTGTGTGTGTGTGTGTGTGTGTGTGTGTGTGTGTGTGTGTGTGTGTGTGTGTGTGTGTCTGTGTCTGTGTGTGTCTGTGTGTGTGTGTGTGTCTGTGTGTGTGTGTGTGTGTGTGTGTCTGTGTGTGTCTGTGTGTGTGTGTGTCCGACACGTTTCTATGCATGTGTTTGGCTGTCTGACGTGAATGCGCTGTCAGATGTTCAATGAAAATACAGTACACCTCTCAGTATCTCTCTCCAATTGTGGCGGACTGGAGCCAAACCTTTAGAACCCTGACAGAGAGAGAAGCCTCCTGTCCCAATCCACTCTGCTCTCTTTCTCTTCCTCCACTCTCTCTGTCTCTCTATCACTCTCTATCTTTCTCTCTCATCTTCTCTTTCTCTCCCCCTGTCTCTCTCTCTCTCTCTGTCTGTCTTTTTCTCTCACTCTCTGTTGATCTCTCTCTATCCCTCTCTCTTCATACCTCCCTCTCTGACTTCCTGGTCTCAGTAGAGTGTGCATTAGAGAGGCAGGTCTAGTGTAATTGAGTCAGTACGAGGAGTGGAGCAGGAAATGGAGTTTGTGTGTTGGGTTCCATTATGAGCTGATTGGAGTGCCGTATCTTGACTAAGGGTGGCAGATTGGAGGTAAATGATGTTGCTGCTGCCAGAGTCCTGAATCATGAGCCTCTGTGTGGGAAGTGTATATGTGTGTGTGTGTGTGTGTGTGTGTGTGTGTGTGTGTGTGTGTGTGTGTGTGTGTGTGTGTGTGTGTGTCTGGTGACAAACTATTTTTAAAATATATTTTGCTCTTGCTGTATTGATTGTTTCTCAGTGAAATGCTGGTGTATGTTTTGATGCAAGTTATTTTTGCCACACTGCAGTATACTTCAGATATGGTCTGTGATGGGGAGAATATGTGATGAGGAAACAGATCAATGGACACATTACATCCATTAAATCCTCAACGTAATGAAGCCTTTATGTTTTATGTTAGTTGATGCTCGGTAACATCTCTTCTCCCACCTCCCTATATAGTCTAATAACGCTGTGCTGTGAGAGAAAGCAAACATCTTCGGCCATCTCCCTACCTCTCTGTCCTCTGCCTATCTGTCCGTCTGTCTGCCAGCCATTCCTATCTTCCTACCTCTCTGTCCTCTGCCTATCTGTCCGTCTGTCTGCCAGCCATTCCTATCTTCCTACCTATCTGTCCGTCTGTCTGCCAGCCATTCCTATCTTCCTACCTCTCTGTCCTCTGCCTATCTGTCCGTCTGTCTGCCAGCCATTCCTATCGTCCTACCTCTCTGTCCTCTGCCTATCTGTCCGTCTGTCTGCCAGCCATTCCTATCTTCCTACCTATCTGTCCGTCTGTCTGCCAGCCATTCCTATCTTCCTACCTCTCTGTCCTCTGCCTATCTGTCCGTCTGTCTGCCAGCCATTCCTATCTTCCTACCTATCTGTCCGTCTGTCTGCCAGCCATTCCTATCTCCCTACCTCTCTGTCCTCTGCCTATCTGTCCGTCTGTCTGCCAGCCATTCCTATCGTCCTACCTCTCTGTCCTCTGCCTATCTGTCCGTCTGTCTGCCAGCCATTCCTATCGTCCTACCTTTCTGTCCTCTGCCTATCTGTCCGTCTGTCTGCTAGCCATTCCTATCTTCCTACCTCTCTGTCCTCTGCCTATCTGTCCGTCTGTCTGCTAGCCATTCCTATCTTCCTACCTCTCTGTCCTCTGCCTATCTGTCCGTCTGTCTGCCAGCCATTCCTATCGTCCTACCTCTCTGTCCTCTGCCTATCTGTCCGTCTGTCTGCCAGCCATTCCTATCGTCCTACCTCTCTGTCCTCTGCCTATCTGTCCGTCTGTCTGCCAGCCATTCCTATCGTCCTACCTCTCTGTCCTCTGCCTATCTGTCCGTCTGTCTGCCAGCCATTCCTATCGTCCTACCTCTCTGTCCTCTGCCTATCTGTCCGTCTGTCTGCCAGCCATTCCTATCTTCCTACCTCTCTGTCCTCTGCCTATCTGTCCGTCTGTCTGCCAGCCATTCCTATCTTCCTACCTCTCTGTCCTCTGCCTATCTGTCCGTCTGTCTGCCAGCCATTCCTATCTTCCTACCTCTCTGTCCTATGCTTAGCTGTCTGTCTGTCCGTTGGTCTGCTAGCCATTCCTATCTTCCTACCTCTCTGTCCTATGCTTGGCTGCCTGTCTGTCCGTTGGTCTGCTAGCCATTCCTATCTTCCTACCTCTCTGTCCTATGCTTGGCTGTCTGTCTGTCCGTTGGTCTGCTAGCCATTCCTATCTTCCTACCTCTCTGTCCTATGCTTGGCTGTCTGTCTGTCCGTTGGTCTGCTAGCCATTCCTATCTTCCTACCTCTCTGTCCTATGCTTGGCTGTCTGTCTGTCCGTCTGTCTGCCAGCCATTCCTATCTTCCTACCTCTCTGTCCTATGCTTGGCTGTCTGTCTGTCCGTTGGTCTGCTAGCCATTCCTATCTTCCTACCTCTCTGTCCTATGCTTGGCTGCCTGTCTGTCCGTTGGTCTGCTAGCCATTCCTATCTTCCTACCTCTCTGTCCTATGCTTGGCTGTCTGTCTGTCCGTTGGTCTGCTAGCCATTCCTATCTTCCTACCTCTCTGTCCTATGCTTGGCTGTCTGTCTGTCCGTTGGTGTGCTAGCCATTCCTATCTTCCTACCTCTCTGTCCTATGCTTGGCTGTCTGTCTGTCCGTTGGTCTGCTAGCCATTCCCTCACTCCATTCCACATATAGTTTAGCGACAGACTTAAAACGGTGCGGCAGTGCGGACATGTTAAGTCTTATTTCCTCTCCATGCCAACCCTCTAAACAGTAAACAGTGGTGTGATTTAGACCGGTCATAGAAATCCATATTCATTTACACAGATGCCACGCCAGATCAATGAGGAATAAACAGATGGAGAATGACTATGCTTTTGTTGTCCCACGCTGTGAAGTCTTATCGATATCTACAGAGTTTAACCTAAATGTTAATGGCTCACATTTGTTTCATAGGTTTGGTGCAGAGCTTTATATTGATGTGATTTGTACTGTACATCCGGTCAGATTTAGCAGGGGTTTATAGATCAAAGTTAGCACGTAGCCTGTTAGCATGGAATGTGTTAGCTTACAATGTTGCAGTTAGGCCTGTACAAAGAACCTGCTGTTGGTTCTTCAATAGGTGATAAAACAGATTTGACCATAAATATATTATTCCTTCTCCTAGACTTTTGTTTGATCTTCTATGCTTAACTTTTTGTGGAAAGAACAGGTGAAGAGTTTATTTCCAAAACTCTTTAAGCATCAATCTTTTTTTATTTTTTGCACTTTTTTATCACCAATTTCAATCTTGTCTCATCGCTGCAACTCCCCAACGGGCTCGGGCGAGGCGAGGGTTGAGCATGACCCGCCAAACACCCGCCCGCTGGTTCCACCAATGTGTCAGATGAAACACAGTTCAACTGAAGTCAGCCTGCAGGCACCTGGCCCGCCACAAGGAGTCGCTAGAGCGCAATGAACCAAGTAAAGCCCCCCCCGGCCAAACCCTCCCCGAACCCGGTCACGACACAGCCTGGGATCGAACTCGTGTATTTAGTGATGCCTCAAGCACGGCGATGCAGTGCCTTAGACCGCTGCGCCACTCAGGACACCCACCTTTGTGTTTTTTAGTAAATTATTGCTTATGGTTACATTCATGGGTGTGTAAAATATTCCTTTTCTCAGATTTTTAATTCATATATTTTAGCTAGGTATTAAAACGTTGTTGTTTTTTCTTCAAAACACTACATATCATGTTTTCCATTGTTTAGTTGGAATGGATTGTATATGGATTGTATACTGTTTTGACTGTGATTTGTAGTCGTCTCACCTAGGTATCTTAAGATGAATGCACCCACTGTAATTTGATCTGGACAAGAGCATCTACTAAATCTGTGGTTCCCAAACTGTTTGGCAGGGCGGAACTCAGTCTGGAACCTACTCTTGAAAGTTGTAGTAGTAGAATGCACAGGGTGCAATTTCGAAATTGGGGAGTGCATCATCAGTGACTGTATGTACATATCGCAACCAGAAGCCATGGAATACAGGCAACATCCGCATCATAAACAGTGCAGTGAATCAAGCATTGCTAAGAGCTGTTGGCAAACGCAGTAAAGTTTGAATGAATGCTTTTGAGCCTGCTGCTGCCTACCACCCCTCAGTCAGACTGCTCTATCAAATCTCAAATCATAGACTTAATTATAATATAATAAACACAGAATACGAGCCTGCTGCTGCCTACCACCCCTCAGTCAGACTGCTCTATCAAATCTCAAATCATAGACTATAATATAATAAACACAGAAATACGAGCCTGCTGCTGCCTACCACCGCTCAGTCAGACTGCTCTATCAAATCTCAAATCATAGACTATAATATAATAAACACAGAAATACGAGCCTGCTGCTGCCTACCACCCCTCAGTCAGACTGCTCTATCAAATATCAAATCATAGACTTAATTATAATAAACACAGAAATACGAGCCTGCTGCTGCCTACCACCCCTCAGTCAGACTGCTCTATCAAATATCAAATCATAGACTTAATTATAATAAACACAGAAATACGAGCATGCTGCTGCCTACCACCCCTCAGTCAGACTGCTCTATCAAATCTCAAATCATAGACTTAATTATAATAAACACACAGAAATACGAGCCTGCTGCTGCCTACCACCCCTCAGTCAGACTGCTCTATCAAATATCAAATCATAGACTATAATATAATAAACACAGAAATACAAGCCTGCTGCTGCCTACCACCACTCAGTCAGACTGCTCTATCAAATATCAAATCATAGACTAAATTATAATAAACACAGAAATACCAGCCTTTGGTCAATAATATGGTTAAATCCATAAACAATCATTTCGAAAACAAAACGTTTATTCTTTCAGTGAAATACAGAACCATTCCGTATTTTATCAAATGGGTGGCATCCCTAAGTCTAAACATTGCTGTTACATTGCACAACCTTCAATGTTATGTCATAATTATGTAACATTCTGGCAAATTAGTTTGCAACGAGCCAGGCGGCCCAAACTGTTGCATATACCCTGACTCTGCATGCAAAGAACGCAAGAGAAGTGACACAATTTCCCTAGTTAATATTGCCTGCAAACATGAATTTCTTTTAACTAAATATGCAGGTTTAAAATATATACTTCTGTGTATTGATTTTAACAAAGGCATTGATGTTTATGGTTAGGTACATTCGTGCAACGATTGTGCTTTTGTTAAATCATCCCCCGTTTGACGAAGTAGGCTGTGATTTGATGATAAATTAACAGGCACCGCATTGATTATATGCAACGCAGGACAAGCTAACCGAGTAATATCATAAACTGTGTAGTTGACTAGTGATTATGTGAAGATTGATTGTTTTTTATAAGATAAGTTTAATGCTAGCTAGCAACTTACCTTGGCCCCTTGCTGCACTCCTTTTGGCCACCCTACCATAAATGCCTGATTGGTCCCGAGATGGTTATCCTTCTGGAATGTTCTCCCATCTCCACAGAAGAACTCTGGCACTCAATCAGAGTGACCATCGGGTTCTTGGTCACCTCCTTGACCAAGGCCCTTCTCCCCCGATTTCTCAGTTTGGTCGGGCGGCCAGCTCTAGAAAGAGTCTTGGTAGTTCCAAACATCTTCCATTTAAGAATGATTGAGGCCCCTGTGTTGGGGACCTTCAATGCTGCAGACATTTCTTGGTACCCTTCCCCAGATCTGTGCCTCGACACGATCCTGTCTCTGAGCTTTTTGGACAACTCCTTGGACCTCATGGCTTGGTTTATGCTCTGACATGCACTGTCAAATGTGGGACGTTATTTAGACAGATGTGTGCCTTTCCAAATCATGTCCAATCAATTGAATCAAGTTGTAGAAACATTTCAAGGAATATCAAGGGAAACAGGATGCACCTGAGCTCATGTGAGTCTCAGAGCAAAGGATACTTATGTACATAAAGTACCAATAACGCACCAAAGCAAAAAAAAGTTTTTGCTTTGTCATTGTGGGGTATGGGTGATGGTATGGGTGATGGTATGGGTGATGGTATGGGTGATGGTATGGGTGATGGTATGGGTGATGGTATGGGTGATGGTATGGGTGATTGATGAGGATAAAAATAAATAAAAAATGTAGAACAAGGCTGTAACTTAACAAAATGTGGAACTAGTCAAGGAGGGTCTGTATACTTTCTGAATGCACTGTATATAGGGATGTCACGTAACAAAATGTGGAACTAGTCAAGGAGGGTCTGTATACTTTCTGAATGCACTGTATATAGGGATGTCACGTAACAAAATGTGGAACTAGTCAAGGAGGGTCTGTATACTTTCTGAATGCACTGTATATAGGGATGTCACACTGTATATAGGGATGTCAACAAAATGTGGAACTAGTCAAGGAGGGTCTGTATACTTTCTGAATGCACTGTATATAGGGATGTCACGTAACAAAATGTGGAACTAGTCAAGGAGGGTCTGTATACTTTCTGAATGCACTGTATATAGGGATGTCACGTAACAAAATGTGGAACTAGTCAAGGAGGGTCTGTATACTTTCTGAATGCACTGTATATAGGGATGTCACGTAACAAAATGTGGAACTAGTCAAGGAGGGTCTGTATACTTTCTGAATGCACTGTATATAGGGATGTCACGTAACAAAATGTGGAACTAGTCAAGGAGGGTCTGTATACTTTCTGAATGCACTGTATATAGGGATGTCACGTAACAAAATGTGGAACTAGTCAAGGAGGGTCTGTATACTTTCTGAATGCACTGTATATAGGGATGTCACGTAACAAAATGTGGAACTAGTCAAGGAGGGTCTGTATACTTTCTGAATGCACTGTATATAGGGATGTCACAAATGTATCATTTGTACAGTTATTTATACATGTATATATATGTGTTACATTTGACTGTTTAAAACCTAGTAGTACTACTTATTTCTCTGAGAATGAGATGGTACTGTCACGACCAACACCAGAGATGTGAAGCAGGTAGAGAGAGAGAGGGAGTCAACATGTAATAAGGAACAGACATGAAACAAGACAGGCACAGCGTCAGCACACGGGCAAAACAACCACATTCTGCAATTAATGCAGCAGAGGAGAACAGAGATGGGGAACTGACTAATATAGGGGAGGTAATAAACAGGCGATCGAGTCCAGGTGAGTCCAATAAACGCTGATGCGAGTGATGGGGAGAAGGCAGTTGTGCGTAATGATGGTGGCAGGAGTGTGTAATGCTGTGGAGCCTGGCACCTTTGAGCACCAGGGAGGGGGAGCGGAAGCAGACGTGACAGATACATAGCATTTTGCATAAAAACATGGTTATTTGTCACTGAAATGAAACCATCAAGTGATAGATTTCAAACAAATACATGTTTGTCACTGAACAATCCCATGCCATGATTAGATAGTGAAAAAAACACACTAAGGTCTTCAAACAATAAAGCTAATTTACCAACATTTCTGAAAATGTATATACGTATAACGTTTTGGAAAGAAACTCTTCGGGTGCAGACTCTTAGTAGATCTGTCCCAATGTTCAGACATAAGATCTTAATTTGAGCCAGTTTGCTACAGCAGAAAAATAATCCTGCAGCAACAGGAAATGTGAATTATTGTTGTTAATGGACGGGATTGATCCAGGCTGTATCACATCCGGCCGTGATTGGGAGTCCCATAGGGCGGCACACAATTGGCTCAGCGTCATCTGGGTTTGGCCGGTGTAGGCCGTCATTGTAAATAATCATGTGTTCTTAACTGACTTGCCTAATTAAATAAATAAAAATAACAATAAATAAAATTGATAGATCTTTCATAAGTGGAAATTACAAACTTCAGAAGCTTATTTAAACCTCAAATACACTACACATTTGAAATATCCTGCATAGTTCTCCTGCAACAGTTTGTATTAGGGTAGGTTGTTTGTAGTAGAGTGGTGAGTTTGTTGTAGTGTGTTTGTATTAGGGTAGAGTGTTTGTAATAGGGTGGTGAGTTTGTTGTAGTGTGTTTGTAGTAGGGTGGTGAGTTTGTTGTAGTGTGTTTGTAGTAGGGTGGTGAGTTTGTTGTAGTGTGTTTGTATTAGGGTAGGGTGTTTCTAGTAGGGTGGTGAGTTTGTTGTAGTGTGTTTCTAGTAGGGTAGGGTGTTTCTAGTAGGGTGGTGAGTTTGTTGTAGTGTGTTTGTATTAGGGTAGGGTGTTTGTAGTAGGGTGGTGTGTTTGTATTAGGGTAGGGTGTTTGTATTAGGGTAGGTTGTTTGTAGTAGGGTGGTGAGTTTGTTGTTGTGTGTTTTTATTAGGGTAGGGTGTTTGTAATAGGGTGGTGAGTTTGTTGTAGTGTGTTTGTAGTAGGGTAGGGTGTTTGTATTAGGGTAGGGTGTTTGTAGTAGGGTGGTGTGTTTGTATTAGGGTAGGGTGTTTGTAGTAGGGTGGTGAGTTTGTTGTAGTGTGTTTGTATTAGGGTAGGGTGTTTGTAGTAGGGTAGTGTGTTTCTAGTAGGGTGGTGTGTTTCTAGTAGGGTGGTGTGTTTCTAGTAGGGTGGTGAGTTTGTTGTAGTGTGTTTGTAGTAGGGTAGGGTGTTTGTAGTAGGGTGGTGAGTTTGTATTAGGGTAGGGTGTTTGTATTAGGGTAGGTTGTTTGTAGTAGGTTGGTGAGTTTGTTGTAGTGTGTTTGTATTAGGGTAGTGTGTTTCTAGTAGGGTAGTGTCTTTCTCGTAGGGTAGTGTGTTTCTAGTAGGGTAGTGTCTTTCTCGTAGGGTAGTGTGTTTCTAGTAGGGTAGTGTCTTTCTCGTAGGGTAGTGTGTTTCTAGTAGTGTGTATCTAGTAGGGTAGTGTGTTTCTAGTAGGGTAGTGTGATTCTAATAGTGTGATTCTAGTAGTGTGATTCTAGTAGTGCGTGTCTGGTAGGGTAGTGCGTTTCTAGTAGGGTAGTGTGTTTGTAGTAGGGTGGTGTGTTTCTAGTAGGGTGGTGAGTTTGTTGTAGTGTGTTTGTAGTAGGGTAGGGTGTTTGTAGTAGGGTGGTGAGTTTGTTGTAGTGTGTTTGTATTAGGGTAGGGTGTTTGTAGTAGGGTGGTGAGTTTGTTGTAGTGTGTTTGTATTAGGGTAGGGTGTTTGTAGTAGGGTGGTGTGTTTCTAGTAGGGTAGTGTGTTTCTAGTAGGGTGGTGAGTTTGTTGTAGTGTGTTTTGTATTAGGGTAGGGTGTTTGTAGTAGGGTAGTGTGTTTCTAGTAGGTGTTGTGTAGTGTGTTTGTAGTAGTGGTGTGTTTCTAGTAGGGTGGTGTGTTTCTAGTAGGGTGGTGAGTTTGTTGTAGTGTGTTTGTAGTAGGGTAGGGTGTTTGTAGTAGGGTGGTGAATTTGTATTAGGGTAGGGTGTTTGTATTAGGGTAGGTTGTTTGTAGTAGAGTGGTGAGTTTGTTGTAGTGTGTTTGTATTAGGGTAGAGTGTTTGTAATAGGGTGGTGAGTTTGTTGTAGTGTGTTTGTAGTAGGGTAGGGTGTTTGTAGTAGGGTGGTGAGTTTGTTGTAGTGTGTTTGTATTAGGGTAGGGTGTTTGTAGTAGGGTGGTGAGTTTGTTGTAGTGTGTTTGTATTAGGGTAGGGTGTTTGTAATAGGGTGGTGAGTTTGTTGTAGTGTGTTTGTAGTAGGGTAGGGTGTTTGTAGTAGGGTAGTGTGTTTCTAGTAGGGTAGTGTGTTTCTAGTAGGGTGGTGAGTTTGTTGTAGTGTGTTTGTATTAGGGTAGGGTGTTTGTAGTAGTGTGTTTGTATTAGGGTAGGGTGTTTGTAGTAGGTAGTGTGTTTCTAGTAGGGTGGTGTGTTTCTAGTAGGGTGGTGTGTTTCTAGTAGGGTGGTGAGTTTGTTGTAGTGTGTTTGTAGTAGGGTAGGGTGTTTGTAGTAGGGTGGTGAATTTGTATTAGGGTAGGGTGTTTGTAGTAGGGTGGTGAGTTTGTATTAGGGTAGGGTGTTTGTATTAGGGTAGGGTGTTTGTAGTAGGGTGGTGAGTTTGTTGTAGTGTGTTTGTAGTAGGGTAGGGTGTTTGTAGTAGGGTGGTGAGTTTGTTGTAGTGTGTTTGTAGTATTAGGGTAGAGTGTTTGTGTTTCTAGTAGTTTGTTGTGGTGTGTTTCTAGTAGGGTGGTGAGTTTGTTGTAGTGTGTTTGTAGTAGGGTAGGGTGTTTGTAGTAGGGTAGTGTGTTTCTAGTAGGGTGGTGTGTTTCTAGTAGGGTGGTGTGTTTCTAGTAGGGTGGTGAGTTTGTTGTAGTGTGTTTGTAGTAGGGTAGGGTGTTTTGTTGTAGTGTGTTTGTATTAGTAGTTTCTAGTAGGGTGTGTTTTGTAGTAGGGGGTGTTTTTGTTGTGTGTCTAGTAGGGTGGTGTGTTTTGTAGTAGGGTGGGTGTTTGTAGTTTGTTTGTAGTGTGTTTGTAGTAGGGTAGGGTGTTTGTAGTAGGGTGGTGAGTTTGTTGTAGTGTGTTTGTATTAGGGTAGGGTGTTTGTAGTAGGGTGGTGAGTTTGTTGTAGTGTGTTTGTATTAGGGTGTTTGTAGGGTGTTTCTAGTAGGGTGGTGAGTTTGTTGTAGTGTGTTTGTATTAGGGTAGGGTGTTTGTAGTAGGGTTGTTTGTAGTAGGTGAGTTTGTATGAGGGTAGGGTGTTTGTATTAGGGTAGGTTGTTTGTAGTAGGGTGGTGAGTTTGTTGTAGTGTGTTTTTATTAGGGTAGGGTGTTTGTAATAGGGTGGTGAGTTTGTTGTAGTGTGTTTGTAGTAGGGTAGGGTGTTTGTAGTAGGGTAGTGTGTTTCTAGTAGGGTGGTGAGTTTGTTGTAGTGTGTTTGTATTAGGGTAGGGTGTTTGTAGTAGGGTGGTGTGTTTCTAGTAGGGTAGTGTGTTTCTAGTAGGGTGGTGAGTTTGTTGTAGTGTGTTTGTATTAGGGTAGGGTGTTTGTAGTAGGGTGGTGAGTTTGTTTTCTTTGTAGTAGGGTAGTAGGGTGGTGTGTTTCTAGTAGGGTGGTGTGTTTCTAGTAGGGTTTGTATTAGGGAGTTTGTATTAGGGTAGGTTGTTTGTAGTAGGGTGGTGAGTTTGTTGTAGTGTGTTTGTATTAGGGTAGGGTGTTTGTAGTAGGGTGGTGAGTTTGTTGTAGTATTAGGGTAGGGTGTTTGTAATAGGTTTGTGGGGTGAGTTTGTTGTAGTGTGTTTGTAGTAGGGTAGGGTGTTTGTAGTAGGGTGGTGAGTTTGTTGTAGTGTGTTTGTATTAGGGTAGGTTGTAGTGTTTGTAGTAGGGTGGTGTGTTTCTAGTAGGGTGGTGTGTTTCTAGTATGGTGGTGAGTTTGTTTTAGTGTGTTTGTAGTTTGTAGTAGGGTAGTGTGTTTTGTAGTAGGGTGGTGTGTTTCTAGTAGGGTGGTGAGTTTGTTTGTTGTAGTGTGTTTGTAGTAGGGTAGGGTGTTTGTAGTAGGGTGGTGAGTTTGTATTAGGGTAGGGTGTTTGTTGTTGTATGTGTTTGTAGGGTAGGTTGTTTGTAGTAGGATGGTGAGTTTGTTGTTGTAGTGTGTTTGTATTAGGGTAGGGTGTTTGTAATAGGGTGGTGAGTTTGTTGTAGTGTGTTTGTAGTAGGGTAGGCAGGGTGTTTGTAGTAGGGTGGTGAGTTTGTATTAGGGTAGGGTGTTTGTATTAGGGTAGGTTGTTTGTAGTAGGGTGGTGAGTTTGTTGTAGTGTGTTTGTATTAGGGTAGGGTGTTTGTAGTAGGGTTTCTAGTAGGGTGAGTTTGTTGTAGTGTTTTGGGTAGGGTGTTTGTAAGGCAGGGTGGTGAGTTTGTTGTAGTGTGTTTGTAGTAGGGTAGGGTGTTTGTAGTAGGGTGGTGAGTTTGTTGTAGTGTGTTTGTATTAGGGTAGGGTGTTTCTAGTAGGGTGGTGAGTTTGTTGTAGTGTGTTTGTATTAGGGTAGGGTGTTTGTAGTAGGGTGGTGTGTTTCTAGTAGGGTAGTGTGTTTCTAGTAGGGTGGTGAGTTTGTTGTAGTGTGTTTGTATTAGGGTAGGGTGTTTGTAGTAGGGTAGTGTGTTTCTAGTAGGGTGGTGTGTTTCTAGTAGGGTGGTGAGTTTGTTGTAGTGTGTTTGTAGTAGGGTAGGGTGTTTGTAGTAGGGTGGTGAGTTTGTATTAGGGTAGGGTGTTTGTATTAGGGTAGGTTGTTTGTAGTAGGGTGGTGAGTTTGTTGTAGTGTGTTTGTATTAGGGTAGGGTGTTTGTAGTAGGGTGGTGAGTTTGTTGTAGTGTGTTTGTAGTAGGGTAGGGTGTTTGTAGTAGGGTAGTGTGTTTCTAGTAGGGTGTTTGTGAGTTTGTTGTAGTGTGTTTGTATTAGGTTGTAGTGTGTTTGTAGGGTGTTTGTTTGTAGTAGGGTAGTGTGTTTCTAGTAGGGTGGTGAGTTTGTTAGTAGTGTTTGTTTGTATTAGGGTAGGGTGTTTGTAGTAGGGTAGTGTGTTCCTAGTAGGGTGGTGAGTTTGTTGTAGTGTGTTTGTATTAGGGTAGGGTGTTTGTAGTAGGGTGGTGAGTTTGTTGTAGTGTGTTTGTAGTAGGGTAGGGTGTTTGTAGTAGGGTAGTGTGTTTCTAGTAGGGTGGTGAGTTTGTTGTAGTGTGTTTGTATTAGGGTAGGGTGTTTGTAGTAGGGTGGTGAGTTTGTTGTAGGGTAGGGTGTTTGTAGTAGGGTAGTGTGTTTCTAGTAGGGTGGTGAGTTTGTTGTAGTGTGTTTGTAGTAGGGTAGGGTGTTTCTAGTAGGGTGGTGAGTTTGTTGTAGTGTGTTTGTATTAGCGTAGGGTGTTTGTAGTAGGGTGGTGTGTTTCTAGTAGGGTAGTGTGTTTCTAGTAGGGTGGTGAGTTTGTTGTAGTGTGTTTGTATTAGGGTAGGGTGTTTGTAGTAGGGTAGTGTGTTTCTAGTAGGGTGGTGTGTTTCTAGTAGGGTGGTGTGTTTCTAGTAGGGTGGTGAGTTTGTTGTAGTGTGTTTGTAGTAGGGTAGGGTGTTTGTAGTAGGGTGGTGAGTTTGTATTAGGGTAGGGTGTTTGTATTAGGGTAGGGTGTTTGTAGTAGGGTGGTGAGTTTGTTGTAGTGTGTTTGTATTAGGGTAGGGTGTTTGTAGTAGGGTGGTGAGTTTGTTGTAGTGTTAGGGTAGGGTGTTTGTAATAGGGTGGTGAGTTTGTTGTAGTGTGTTTGTAGTAGGGTAGGGTGTTTGTAGTAGGGTGGTGAGTTTGTTGTAGTGTGTTTGTATTAGGGTAGGGTGTTTGTAGTAGGTTGGTGTGTTTCTAGTAGGGTGGTGTGTTTCTAGTAGGGTGGTGAGTTTGTTGTAGTGTGTTTGTAGTAGGGTAGGGTGTTTGTAGTAGGGTGGTGAGTTTGTATTAGGGTAGGGTGTTTGTATTAGGGTAGGTTGTTTGTAGTAGGGTGGTGAGTTTGTTGTAGTGTGTTTGTATTAGGGTAGGGTGTTTGTAGTAGGGTGGTGAGTTTGTTGTAGTGTGTTTGTATTAGGGTAGGGTGTTTGTAATAGGGTGGTGAGTTTGTTGTAGTGTGTTTGTATTAGGGTAGGGTGTTTCCAGTAGGGTGGTGAGTTTGTTATAGTGTGTTTGTATTAGGGTAGGGTGTTTGTAGTAGGGTAGGGTGTTTGTAGTAGGGTAGGGTGTTTGTAGTAGGGTAGTGTGTTTCCAGTAAGGTGGTGTGTTTCTAGTAGGATAATGTGTTTGTAACAACATCTTCACACTCGTCTGTGAAAGTTTCTCTTGTTTTCCACGTCTCAGGGTGACTTCACCAACTTTCATTCCTATCAGAGAGGGAGAGAAAAGCAAGACAGCGAGAAAACAAAGGAGTGAGAAAACAAAGGAGTGGAGCCTGTCAAACCATCTCTCATAAAAGTTGTACTGTAACTTCAGCTTCAGTGAGAAAAGCATTTTTCCGCTCTAGACTCCAACTCTTTAGCTATTTTGTCCAAAACATGTTGTGTTGTTGTTGCTTTGTGGTTCTAGATGAGGTCTTTCTGGCACTACTGTCAATGAGTATGTTTAGATGCACATTAATACTTCAATATTAAGCTGATGATCGCAGTAGGCAGATTGTGCAATAGTCATGTTAACACACCTTACTCAGGGTGCTGGGTTCGATTCCCACGGGGGACCAGTATGATTGAAAATGTATGCATTTACTACTGTAAGTCGCTCTGGATAAGAGCGTCTGCTAAATGAATCAAATAAATGTAAGTGAGTTTGGAACAACTGAATGTATATGTCTTAGAATTAGTCTTTACATGCAATTTATATGTCTGAACTCAGAATCAAATATGCTTACTGAAAATAACATTGGCGCAGTGGTCTAAGGCACTGCATCGCAGTGCTAGCTGTGCCAATAGAGATCCTGGTTCGAGTCCAGGCTCCATCACAGCCGGCCCTTACCGGCAGACCCATGGGGCGGCGTACAATCTGCCAAGCGTCGTCCGGGTTAGGGCAGGGTTTGGCCACTAGGGACATTCTAGTCCCATCGCTCCGGTAGAAAGCCAGGCGCAATGCGCGCTGACACGGTCGCCAGGTGTACGGCTGGCTTCCGGGTTAAGCGAGCAGTTGTGTTTCGGAGGACGCACGGCTCTTGACCTTCGCCTCTCCCGAGTCCGTACGGGAGTTGCAGCGATGAGACAAGACTGTAACTAGCAATTGGACACCACGAAATTGGTGTCATGTCTTGGCTATCAATAATGCGATGACTATTGTTTTATCAAATCAATTAATAATGTTTAATTATTATTGTGATTAAATTACTCATGTAACAGTAATTGTTACATAAAAATAATTATTATTTAAATAGTAAGTAGGAAAAGTTTGTTTAATGAGTTACCGTTTTCCAAATGAACTGTAAAGATATAAATATCTCTTACATTTCAGTCATCAATCAATTGTTATCTTCTATCAGTTTCATTCTGAATGTCACAAAATCCTTGGATATCTGCACGAACCATAGCATAAATGATGAATCAGCTATATACAAATTGTCTTAATTATTTATTTACCAACTAACTAAATAATCACACAGAATTACATAAACACACAAACAGAAAAGCTTAAACATTGAGTACTACATAATGCAATGAAAAGTCCCTAGTGGACTAAACCAATATGACGACTTGTTACACAAAATGAAAAGGGAGGTTCATGTAAGAAAGAGCGGGAGAAAAGACAAAGGACTTCATTATCGTACACACAGCTGATAACTATGCTCATGGAAATGCTAATACTTTACACAAGAATGGCCGCTCATTCGAAAATAATTGCAATGTACATATTTATGATTGTATGCCTTTTGTTGTCTCTCTGTTGAAATAGCTGGTCCGTCTGCTGGAGAGTCAGTCGATAGAAAGTCTCTGGTTGTGTTCCCCAGAAGTCATAATGTTTTTCGTGGTTGTAGCTTGTCTGCTGTTACAATGGTTATGTCAGGCGTACCAATGGTCTTTTGATAAGGAAATGTTCTTTGGAATGGATCTTTCAGAGTACCATTCGGTCGTTCGATAGGGAAATGTTCTTTAGAATGGATCTTTCAGAGTACCATTCGGTCGTTCGATAGGGAAATGTTATTTTCTCGTCTTCGGTCGAGTTTCCTAGACTATTTTACATATACAGCTGCAGACTGTGAATGTGTAGTCATTAGTTTTGAAGATTTCTTAACCATTCATGAAGTGTGGACTGCGTCCTCACGTCTTCTGGTCTAATTTCAATTTTGTCAGGAGTGCTATTTAATGGCTGTGCTCACGTGGGCGTGATTAGGACTTCATATGAAAAACAATTATCTAATTTAGAAGGCTAACATTACATCTTCTCACAAATAGTTTCATATTTAATCATATCAGTTCCCCAACATTTGGATGTGAATCTGATCACTGAGATATGTACACATTCAGAGAAACAGTTGTGTTGTTACACTGTCCTTCATGGGATCCCAAAACACAACTGATCCCACAAAATGGTCCTTTACGTGCCCACGGACAACTCCAACCACTTGGACTACAGAAATATTGTTTCATTTTTCAACCTTTTGATGTTATTGTTTTGGCGGGAGGAATCTCCTTGTAACAAAGAGGTTTCTTCCCCCTCAACCCTGACAAACCCAACGTTTCCACACTCTATTTACGACCAGTCATAAAACTGTTTGGGATTGAGAGGGGGCAATCTGGATCTTATCATCTTCACCCAACAGGGAAGTCATGACATTGAGGAGAAAAAGGGTGGTAGAATGTTTATTTTGATTGGTGATTTTCTGCATTTATCAGAGTGCCATCAGGGAGCCTGATTTCAGATGTTTCCATTTAGGGAAATCGTTCTTCTATTATATTAATCTGATGATCCACAATAATCACATTATTGTGTGCATACTCAGTGGCACACAGACAAGCATCGTCTGCCTTTGGTGTTTCCAACTGCTGGCATTCTTTATTCCCCACCCACCCATGCTACTCTCTACTCAAACCTACAGTACTACTGTGCCCAATCAGTCCTTATGAAACGCTCCTCTCAATGGTTTCTCCTCATCAGTCTTATCCCAACCACTTAAATTGTCTGTTTCATGTTAACATATTAACAATACACTGATAGTTCAATGGCTGTAGGGTCTTCTTTAATAATGCATGTGTATAATCAGTGGATATAGCTTAGTGTAAACAGTATATTAGCATGTTTTAGCTGCATTAGCGTATGTTCAGTGTATGCTAGCTGTCTGTGCTGTCTTTGTGCTTCAGTGATGTGCTGCTGTATGTTGTTGGCAGGCCGGACACGCCTACCTGTCTAATGTATTCCCCAAGCTCTTCTGTCTCTCTTTCATTCTGTTTCTCTCTCAGGTTCTCTCTCCTCTCTCTCTCTCTCTGATGAATGGAGAGCTGTTAATGTTGACCTTTAGTGAACATTGTTGTCCTGTGAGGTGTTGGGCACCAGTTGCTTGTTCACCCTATTCCCTCTGTCTCTACCTCTCTCTCACTGTGCTGAACAGAGCAGGTTACATACACTCACAGAGGGGTCAACCGCCACAGGCTTGGAGTCCTTCATTTCTTCTTCTTCCTCTCTTCTTCCCTTATGCTGTCATTTATGTTCCTTTCACACACCCCTGTTATCTTTCTGAGCCACCTCCCTCCTCCCCCCTCTCCCTATCTCCCTCCCCCTCTCTCTCTCTCTAACTACTACCCCTCCACCACCCCCTCTCCCTATCCCCCTCCCCTCTCTCTCTCTCTAACTACTACCCCTCCACCACCCCCCTCTCCCTATCCCCTCCCTCTCTCTCTCTCTCTCTCTCTCTCTAACTACTACCCTCCACCACCCCCTCTCCCTATCTCCCTCCTCCTCTCTCTCTCTAACTACTACCCCTCCACCACCCCCTCTCCCTATCTCCCTCCATCTCTCTCTCCCACTACTACCCCTCCCTCCTCCCCCTCTCCCTATCTCCCTCCCCCTCTCTCTCTCTCTAACTACTACCCCTCCACCACCCCCTATCCCTATCCCCCACTCTCTCTCTCTAACTACTACCCCTCCACCACCCCCTCTCCCTATCCCCCTCCCTCTCTCTCTCTAACTACTACCCCTCCACCACCCCCTCTCCCTATCCCCCTCCCTCTCTCTCTCTCCCACTACTACCCCTCCACCACCCCTATCTCCCTCCCTCTCTCTCTCCAACTACTACCCCTCCACCACCCCCTCTCGCTATCTCCCTCCCTCTCTCTCCCACTACTACCCCTCCACCACCCCCTCTCCCTATCTCACTCCCTCTCTCTCCCCACTACTACCCCTCCACCACCCCCTCTCCCTATCTCCCTCCCTCTCTCTCTCCCACTACTACCCCTCCACCACCCCCTCTCCCTATCTCCTACCTCTCTCTCTCCCACTACTACCCCTCCACCACCCCCTCTCCCTATCTCCCTCCCTCTCTCTCTCCCACTACTACCCTCCACCACCCCCTCTCCCTATCTCCCTCCCTCTCTCTCTCCCACTAGTACCCCTCCACCACCCCTCCCTCTCTCTCTCTCTCTCTCTCTCTCTCTCTCTCTCTCTCCCTCCCTCTCTCTCCCTCTCTCTCCCACTACTACCCCTCCACCCCCCCTCTCTCTCTTTCTTTCTGTGTGCATCTCTCTCTGTCTCTGTCTCTTTCTCGCTCTGTCTGTAATTCATTAGAATTTCTCTCCATATATCTACGGCACCCCCTCACTGTGTCATTTAGAAAATGACAGATGGACTTTTTAAATGAACCCAATAATAAGTACTTGGGAAATGAATTGTAGCTTGGATTGATGGCTGCTAGCGACGTCCTTTATCTCCCCCCGAAAATGAATATAAATGTATTTTATGGACGGGACGGTGGATTTCATCTCTCATTGGCTAACTCATCCTCTGGCCCCTTCCCATTTTGCATTTATCTACAAGAGGCTCTTCGTCATGGTGGAAGTAGGAGCAGAGCCAGATTAATTAGCTGTCAGAACATAGGAAAGAAGATACAAGGCAAAACGATCCCCACTTTGGAAATATGACAATGTGTTCCAGTTGTCAGACAAATACAGGAGAGAATGAGTGACTGTCAAAATGAATTTAGATGGGGAAGAAACTGATGTAAATCTTAACAAATGTCGTGTTTTTTTTCTCTCTATTGTGTGTGTGTGTTTACACGTGTAAATGGTTGTGTGTGTGTGTGTCTGTATGTGTTTTCTGTCTGTTCATCTGTGTGTGCGTATGTATGTCTATGTTTGTCCCGGTCTCTGTGCGTGTGTGTGTGTCTGTCTGCGGTTGTGTGTGTGTGGATTCGCAGGTCACAGTGTCGGATGGCGGTCCCAGCCCCAAACACTCCACATTGTGGGTGATCGTCCACGTGCTTGATGAGAATGACAACAAGCCCACGTTCCCAGAGAAGGTGTACCAGATCAAGTTACCAGAGAGGGACAGGAGGAAGAGAGGAGAGTCTATCTACAGGGCCTTTGCCTACGACAGGGATGAAGGGGTTAACGCTGACCTCTCCTACAGCATCGTCGACGGCAACGAGGACGGCAAGTTCTTCATCGACCCCAAGACGGCGGTGGTGTCGTCACGGAAGCAGTTCACTGCCGGGAGCTACGACATCCTCACTGTATGTGACCTTTGAACTTCCTAACCAACTACCATTCTCTTTGTCTTGTTCTACCCTCTTTCTCTCTCCCACTCTCTCTCCCCCCATCTCTCTCGTCTCTATTTTATCTTGTTCTCTTCTATCTTTCACTTAGAAAAATATAATAAAAACTTCAAATGTTCCTTTTTGTGAAGTAGGCTATGTGAACTAAGAACTCTCAATGTATTTCATGATGTTTTCTGCTACACTACAGTATATCACTCTGTCTATAATGCGTCTGTGGCTCCTTTGGCGTTCCTCTTGCCATTCTAGATATTTCTCACCACTCTCACCCTCTCTGTGACGAATGATAATTAATGTGAAAATCTATCACCTCCCTTCCATTTCTCTGATCCTTGTTCTCTCTTTCTGTCTGTAACGCTCTCTTTCTCCAACCCTTTACCTGTTTCTCTCCTCCTTGTCCTCTTTCCTCCACATTCCCAGATCAAAGCCACAGATAATGGCCGCCCCCAGAAGTGGTCGACGGCCCGCCTACACATCGAGTGGATCCGTAAGCCCTCGGCCTCAGTAGCCCCCCTGCTGTTCGACGAGCAGTACTACAACTTCACCGTCATGGAGAGTGACAAGGTGGCCGAGATAGTGGGTGTGGTCTCCATGCAACAGAGCTCCAACCCCCTCTGGTTTGACATCACAGGTAAGGCACTGCCGAGAGGCGGGGGCTGGTGGAGGGTTTGTCAGGGGGAGCGATGTATCTGATTGGCTGGGGTGGCTGTCAGTCAGGTAGGTTATGTACCATTATTGGTGCATGGTGTTTGGGCTGACGGTTTGGTTTGGTTTGATGTGCGTGTTTGTGCGTGAGGCCCAGCTCAGGTACTGTGACCTCACTGCATGTTCTGTTGCCAGCGTGTCTCTCTCTCTCCTCTGCCATCCCACAGTCTCCATGGCGATTTTAGCACACACCACCGGCTGTAAAGGTCTGTAAGTCAGTGGAAAAGCAATTGAGATGTCTCGAAGTCCCTGCCAGATATTCTGGGAACTCTAATGGAGAGAAATGCCATGCGCTTAAAGGGGTTAATTCACTCTCTTTGGAAGATTGACAACATTGACAAACTTACATTTTGAAATGAACTACCCCTTTAAAGTGCTTAAATATTCATGCTGTTTTTTTTTACCATAAGGATTAAGCTTATTATATCAACTACAGCTGCTAAGAAATTTGTCTTTGACATGCTGATTTCAGACACAATTTACTGTCTTATTCTCATGGTAAAGAATGTTGAGTAAGATCAGTAGAATGTCCCTGTAAGAGGCTTGAAATGCCAATGACATGCCACACTTACAAGTATTTCATTAATTTGAAGCCTTTTTGAACTTTTGAAGTCCAATTTTATCCACATAAAAGGCTCAACAGGTTATGTAATATCTAGTTTACGTATCTTCATTTTTCTGCTAACGAACAGCGACATTTGTCAAATCCATATCGTTTCCTGAATCAATTACAGTCAAAGCCAGTCAGTTTTAATCTTGCTTGAATTATTTTAATTAATTTAATCAATATTGCAAAATCCATTTAGTTTTATTAGAATAAAAGTTTTGTTAGAATTAATATGATTATGCCCTTAACTCTTTCTATGAATTGATTGTGGTCCATCAATATAACTATTTTTTACGTAATGTAATATAATATTTATGAAGCTGATAGTTCTCTAGCTGAACTGCACTGTGGGTAGGTGAGTTTATGTTGAGAGCATTCAGCCCAGAGACGAGTGGATTGACTACACGGCCATGACCACGTTTCCAGGAATGCTCCATGATCCATCTCTCTTTTGTTGTCACTGAGCAGTGGCAGTCAGTGTGTGTTCCAGTTGGAGATACCTTCTGGCTTGTTCTTCCAGCTCTAGGCTCTCTCTGACTATGGCTGCTCTCTCTGGCCTACTACTCTACTCTCCTGTATGCCCCTCTCCTCCTCTTCTCCTCTCTTCTCTGCTCAATGCCTCACTCGTTTTCTCCTCTGGGATCACATCTCTCTCTCTCCTCTCTCCCTCCTCGTAATTCCTCCTCCATTTGCACTATATATCTCCCTGTTCTTCCTTTCCTCACCTTCTCTTTCCTCCTCCTCCCCCTCCCCTCTTACCCCTACCCTTCCTCACCCTCTCTATTTCCTCCTCCACCCCCTCCCCTCTTACCATTACCCTTCCTCACCCTCTCTCTTTCCCTCTCCTCCCCCTTTCTGTCTCTCCTCCTCTCCAATTCCCCTTCACCCTGTCTCTCTCCTTTCCTTTCTCCCTGTCTCACCCTTTCTCTCCTCTTCTCTCCCTCCCTTTTCTCTCCTCTCTCAATGCCTCGTGTCTGGAAGGTCCCAGGCCTTTCCGTGAGATGTTCTATATACTGCAGACGGCTTGTGGCAGGAACTGTTCCACAGAAGGTATCTCAGTTTGACTCCAATCTGCTTTTTTCTGCTTCCCTTTCCTTTCCTTCCTCTTTTATTTTACCCATCATTCACCTGTGCTTTTCCCATCATTCACTGTGTGCCCAGTGCTGCTCACTCCTTTTTCTGATTGGTTGGTTGGAGACAAAGGGGGCTGGACAGGTGAAAGGTGTTTTCCCTTCACAAAAGTTTGTGTATGTGTGTGTTTGTGTGTTTTTACAAATTATTTATAATGTACATCCCACACAGAAGCTCATTAGAGAGTGTGTTTGTGTGTCTGTGTGTGCTTCCCACATGTGTAATGTACATTGTAACCCTTTCTTCCAAGGTTAACATAAGTGATTAGTTTTGGAGAAATTCCTTGCTGTACTAAATTGTCTATCAGACCCTGTGATCTCCCTTTATAGCAAGCCCATAACTGCTGCCATGGCAATGACCCCTGAGCGACCCTGGTGACAGCTTTGTCTAATGGCCTGCTAAGGCATCAGTGTTTGGGGAAACATCACACCCACCACCCCTGAGCTGTGAGCAACACACACTACACACTCACAGAGGCGGAAACACACACACACAGGGACACACATGCAGGAACATGCAGGCACACACCCATGGACACACACAAAATCTTACCCACACATAAAATACACACACTATTTTGCACTCACACGTTCAGACACACACACACACACACACACACAAACGCACACACTACATTATTACACACACCTCCCACTGACGACCCAATTAAACGGATGGCTGGTTAGTGGGAGGTGTGGGAGTTGTGGGTCAAGGGTGAGCTCATGGTCACTGTGCCCCTGGTTAGAGAGAGTCCCTCACTGTAACAGTCTGTTGGTCTGCCACAGGCACCTCTCCAACCAGAGGAACCAACAGGGAGAGGATGGAGAGAGAGAGAGAGGGAGAGTGGTAGGGATGGAGAGAGATAAGGAGGGGGATACAGATAGAGGGAAAGAGAAAGAGGACAGAAGAAAATGAGAGGGAAATAGAGGGCTAGAGGGAAAATATGTAGAAAGTAGAGGAGAAAGAGAAGAGACTTATGATAGATAAAAGGAGCAGAGGTCAGATGAGGAAGAGAGAAGAAGAGCAGCTTCAGTGATTAAAGGAAAGATGAAATGGAGGGCAGAGAATAGTAGAGGGCTTAGTGAAAGGTATAGGGTGAGGGAAAACGTAGGTGTGCAGCCTTAGGGATGGAGGGATTATTGATGGAGTGAGGTGCCCAGTTGTGTGTGTGTGTGGGTGTGTGTGTGTGTGTGTGTGTGTGTGTGTGTGTGTGTGTGTGTGTGTGTGTGTGGGCGGGCGGGCAGGCTCAGGGGCCAGGTGAGAGTAGAGGAGCTAAACACTGTGATTCATTTACGGGGCCAGACCCCCACATCCCAGGCCATTATTCACCAGAACACCACGCACACACACTCTCCAAACACATAAAGGATACATACACACAAACATGTACAACTGCTTCTGAATTCCCACACACACACACACACACACACACACACACACACACACACACACACACACACAGTTAAGTTATGCACCTGCACACACACACTAATCCACTGCTAAACGTATTACTGTCCAGAAGGTATAACACAACCATTTTACTATATATAGCTGCTATTCAACCTAAACACACACCATCCAAACGGATGCCGTTTTAACCACTCAACGTTTGCCATGTCAACCACCCAGCCACCACATCCTATAAACACATCATGAAGTTGTCCTCTTATAGACGAGCCACCACAACCCTACACTATATTCTGAGCAGATGGGTTCTATACGTCAAGTCAATCCAGACAGCTGGGTTCTATATATCAAGTCAATCCAGACAGCTGGGTTCTATATATCAAGTCAATCCAGACAGCTGGGTTCTATATATCAAGTCAATCCAGACAGCTGGGTTCTATATATCAAGTCAATCCAGACAGCTGGGTTCTATATATCAAGTCAATCCAGACGGCTGGGTTCTATATATCAAGTCAATCCAGACAGCTGGGTTTTATATATCAAGTCAATCCAGACAGCTGGGTTTTATATATCAAGTCAATCCAGACAGCTGGGTTCTATATATCAAGTCAATCCATACAGCTGGGTTTTATATATCAAGTCAATCCAGACAGCTGTGTTCTATATATCAAGTCAATCTAGACAGCTGTGTTCTATATATCAAGTCAATCCAGACAGCTGGGTTCTATATATCAAGTCAATCCATACAGCTGGGTTTTATATATCAAGTAAATCTAGACAGCTGTGTTCTATATATCAAGTCAATCTAGACAGCTGTGTTCTATATATCAAGTCAATCCAGACAGCTGGGTTCTATATATCAAGTCAATCCAGACAGCTGGGTTCTATATATCAAGTCAATCCAGACAGCTGGGTTCTATATATCAAGTCAATCCAGACAGCTGGGTTCTATATATCAAGTCAATCCATACAGCTGGGTTTTATATATCAAGTCAATCCAGACAGCTGTGTTCTATATATCAAGTCAATCTAGACAGCTGTGTTCTATATATCAAGTCAATCTAGACAGCTGTGTTCTATATATCAAGTCAATCTAGACAGCTGGTTTCTATACGTCAAGTCAATCCAGACAGCTGGGTTCTATATATCAAGTCAATCCAGACAGCTGGGTTCTATATATCAAGTCAATCCAGACAGCTGGGTTCTATATATCAAGTCAATCCAGACAGCTGGGTTCTATATATCAAGTCAATGCAGACAGCTGGGTTCTATATATCAAGTCAATCCAGACAGCTGGGTTCTATATATCAAGTCAATCCAGACAGCTGGGTTCTATATATCAAGTCAATCCAGACAGCTGGGTTCTATATATCAAGTCAATCCATACAGCTGGGTTCTATATATCAAGTCAATCCAGACAGCTGGGTTTTATATATCAAGTCAATCTAGACAGCTGTGTTCTATATATCAAGTCAATCCAGACAGCTGGGTTTTATATATCAAGTCAATCTAGACAGCTGGGTTCTATATATCAAGTCAATCCAGACAGCTGGGTTCTATATATCAAGTCAATCCAGACAGCTGGGTTCTATATATCAAGTCAATCCAGACAGCTGGGTTCTATATATCAAGTCAATCCAGACAGCTGGGTTTTATATATCAAGTCAATCCAGACAGCTGGGTTCTATATATCAAGTCAATCCAGACAGCTGGGTTTTATATATCAAGTCAATCCAGACAGCTGGGTTCTATATATCAAGTCAATCCAGACAGCTGGGTTCTATATATCAAGTCAATCCAGACGGCTGGGTTCTATATATCAAGTCAATCCAGACAGCTGGGTTCTATATATCAAGTCAATCTAGACGGCTGGGTTCTATATATCAAGTCAATCCAGACAGCTGGGTTCTATATATCAAGTCAATCCAGACAGCTGGGTTCCATATATCAAGTCAATCCAGACAGCTGGGTTCTATATATCAAGTCAATCCAGACAGCTGGGTTCTATATATCAAGTCAATCCAGACAGCTGGGTTCTATATATCAAGTCAATCCAGACAGCTGGGTTTTATATATCAAGTCAATCCATACAGCTGGGTTTTATATATCAAGTCAATCCAGACAGCTGGGTTCTATATATCAAGTCAATCCAGACAGCTGGGTTTTATATATCAAGTCAATCCATACAGCTGGGTTCTATATATCAAGTCAATCCAGACAGCTGTGTTCTATATATCAAGTCAATCTAGACAGCTGGGTTCTATATATCAAGTCAATCCAGACAGCTGGGTTCTATATATCAAGTCAATCCAGACAGCTGGGTTCTATATATCAAGTCAATCCATACAGCTGGGTTTTATATATCAAGTCAATCCAGACAGCTGTGTTCTATATATCAAGTCAATCTAGACAGCTGTGTTCTATATATCAAGTCAATCTAGACAGCTGTGTTCTATATATCAAGTCAATCTAGACAGCTGGTTTCTATACGTAAAGTCCATCCAGACAGCTGTGTTCTATATATCAAGTCAATCCAGACAGCTGTGTTCTATATATCAAGTCAATCTAGACAGCTGTGTTCTATATATCAAGTCAATCTAGACAGCTGGGTTCTATATATCAAGTCAATCCATACAGCTGGGTTCTATATATCAAGTCAATCCATACAGCTGGGTTCTATATATCAAGTCAATCCATACAGCTGGGTTTTATATATCAAGTCAATCCAGACAGCTGTGTTCTATATATCAAGTCAATCTAGACAGCTGTGTTCTATATATCAAGTCAATCTAGACAGCTGTGTTCTATATATCAAGTCAATCTAGACAGCTGGTTTCTATACGTAAAGTCCATCCAGACAGCTGTGTTCTATATATCAAGTCAATCCAGACAGCTGTGTTCTATATATCAAGTCAATCTAGACAGCTGTGTTCTATATATCAAGTCAATATAGACAGCTGTGTTCTATATATCAAGTCAATCTAGACAGCTGGGTTTTATATATCAAGTCAATCCAGACAGCTGGGTTTTATATATCAAGTCAATCCAGACAGCTGGGTTCTATATATCAAGTCAATCCAGACAGCTGGGTTCTATATATCAAGTCAATGCAGACAGCTGGGTTCTATATATCAAGTCAATCCAGACAGCTGGGTTCTATATATCAAGTCAATCCAGACAGCTGGGTTCTATATATCAAGTCAATCCAGACAGCTGGGTTTTATATATCAAGTCAATCCAGACAGCTGGGTTCTATATATCAAGTCAATCCAGACAGCTGGGTTCTATATATCAAGTCAATGCAGACAGCTGGGTTCTATATATCAAGTCAATCCAGACAGCTGGGTTCTATATATCAAGTCAATCCAGACAGCTGGGTTCTATATATCAAGTCAATCCAGACAGCTGGGTTCTATATATCAAGTCAATCCATACAGCTGGGTTCTATATATCAAGTCAATCCAGACAGCTGGGTTTTATATATCAAGTCAATCTAGACAGCTGGGTTCTATATATCAAGTCAATCCAGACAGCTGGGTTCTATATATCAAGTCAATCCAGACAGCTGGGTTCTATATATCAAGTCAATCCAGACAGCTGGGTTCTATATATCAAGTCAATCCATACAGCTGGGTTCTATATATCAAGTCAATCCATACAGCTGGGTTCTATATATCAAGTCAATCCATACAGCTGGGTTCTATATATCAAGTCAATCCATACAGCTGGGTTCTATATATCAAGTCAATCCATACAGCTGGGTTCTATATATCAAGTCAATCCAGACAGCTGGGTTCTATATATCAAGTCAATCCAGACAGCTGGGTTTTATATATCAAGTCAATCCAGACAGCTGGGTTCTATATATCAAGTCAATCTGGACAGCTGGGTTCTATATATCAAGTCAATCCAGACAGCTGTGTTCTATATATCAAGTCAATCTAGACAGCTGTGTTCTATATATCAAGTCAATCTAGACAGCTGTGTTCTATATATCAAGTCAATCTAGACAGCTGTGTTCTATATATCAAGTCAATCTAGACAGCTGGGTTCTATATATCAAGTCAATCTAGACAGCTGGTTTCTATACGTCAAGTCAATCCAGACAGCTGGGTTCTATATATCAAGTCAATCCAGACAGCTGTGTTCTATATATCAAGTCAATCCAGACAGCTGGGTTTTATATATCAAGTCAATCCAGACAGCTGGGTTCTATATATCAAGTCAATCCAGACAGCTGGGTTCTATATATCAAGTCAATCCAGACAGCTGGGTTCTATATATCAAGTCAATCCAGACAGCTGGGTTTTATATATCAAGTCAATCTAGACAACTGGGTTTTATATATCAAGTCAATCTAGACAGCTGGGTTCTATATATCAAGTCAATCCAGACGGCTGGGTTCTATATATCAAGTCAATCCAGACAGCTGGGTTCTATATATCAAGTCAATCCAGACAGCTGGGTTCTATATATCAAGTCAATCCAGACAGCTGGGTTCTATATATCAAGTCAATCCAGACGGCTGGGTTCTATATATCAAGTCAATCCAGACAGCTGGGTTCTATATATCAAGTCAATCTAGACAGCTGGGTTCTATATATCAAGTCAATCCAGACAGCTGGGTTCTATATATCAAGTCAATCCATACAGCTGGGTTCTATATATCAAGTCAATCCATACAGCTGGGTTCTATATATCAAGTCAATCCAGACAGCTGGGTTTTATATATCAAGTCAATCTAGACAGCTGGGTTCTATATATCAAGTCAATCCATACAGCTGGGTTCTATATATCAAGTCAATCCAGACAGCTGGGTTTTATATATCAAGTCAATCTAGACAGCTGGGTTCTATATATCAAGTCAATCCAGACAGCTGGGTTTTATATATCAAGTCAATCCAGACAGCTGGGTTCTATATATCAAGTCAATCCAGACAGCTGGGTTCTATACGTAAAGTCCATCCAGACAGCTGGGTTCTACATATCAAGTCAATCCAGACAGCTGTGTTCTATATATCAAGTCAATCTAGACAGCTGGGTTCTATACGTCAAGTCAATCCAGACAGCTGGGTTCTATATTTCAAGTCAATCTAGACACTTGGGTTCTATATATCAAGTCAATCCAGATAGCTAGGTTCTATATATCAAGTCAATCCAGACAGCTGGGTTCTATACGTCAAGTCAATCCAGACAACTGGGTTCTATATATCAAGTCAATCTAGACAGCTGGGTTCTATATATCAAGTCAATCTAAACAGCTGGGTTCTATATGTCAAGTCAATCCATACAAAGAATGACCATGAAAATGATGTCAATTCAGTTTGATCCTGTGTCCCCTTTCCAGCCTATACCAATCAATCTCAGAAATCCCAGACTCTCCACTCAGCCTACACAATCGATCCCAGAACCTCCCCACTCTCTCAACCACGCACTATATCCTAGCCATTTTCTCAACCGATTGAAGCTAGTTAACGAAGCCGTTGTTGTACTCATGAACTAATTTCTGAACAGATTGACGCTTGTCCTCATTTCCCTCTTCTTTTGTTCATTTGCTTTGTTTTATCTGTTTACGACAAACGCTAAGTTCATCCCCTCCTCCTTCTTTGAAAGGAAGATAAATGTGCCTCTTTATCGGTTGTGCTGCCTGCCAGAGTGTTTTTAAGCACTGGAGCGGCTTCCCTTACTAATCTGAATGGAGAGACTGAGGGAAGCAATTTTAGCGTTCAACAGAGGGTTAAATAACAGCCTTGTTGCGGAGGATTCCGTTTCCCTTCTATAATTTGGTGGAAGGGAACTGTTATTTTTCCGTCTGCCCGGTTGCTGCCCTGCCAAACCTCAGTTCCTCCTTTCCCGAAATGGAGCGTTTGGTTGGTTGGGTCATATAGGATGGCTCCAGACAGACAGACAGACTCATCCTTCTGAAGCCTCCATGGTTGGATATTAATTCTCTTGAATGGCTTATTTTTCTTAATACTGTACACTTTCCTTTATTTTCATGTACACTATATATAGACAAAAGTATGTGGACACCCCTTGAAATTAGTAGATTCGGCTATTTCAGCCACACTCGTAGCTGACAGGCGTATAAAATCGAGCGCACAGCCATGCAATCTCCATAGACAAAAATGTGCAGTACTGAAGAGCTCAGTGACCTTCAACGTGGCACAGTCATAAGATGCCACCTTTCCAACAAGGCAGTTCGTCACATTTCTGCCCTGGTCAACTGTAAGTGCTGTTATTGTGAAGTGGAAACGTCTAGGAGCATCAACGGCGGGGAGTATAACTCACAGCCATTGGACTCTGGAGCAGTGGAAACGCGTTCTCTGGAGTGATGAATCACGCTTCACCATCTGGCAGTCTGACGGACAAATCTGGCTTTGGCGGATGCCAGGAAAATACTACCTGCTCTAATGCATAGTGCCAACTGTAAAGTTTGGTGCAGGAAGAATAATGGGCTGTTTTTCATGGTTTGGGCTAGGCCCCTTAGTTCCAGTGATGGGAAATCTTAACGCAACAGCATAAAATTACATTCTAGACGATTTTGTATATCCAACTTTGTGGCAACAGTTTGGGGAAGACCCTTACCTGTTTCAGCATGACAATGCCCCTGTGCACAAAGCGAGCTCCATACAAAAATGGTTGGTTGAGATCGGTGTGGAAGAACTTGACTGGCCTGCACAGAGCCCTGACCTCAACCCCATCGAACACCTTTGGTATAATTTGGAACACAGACTGCGAGCCAGGCCTAATCGCCCAACATCAGTGCCCAATCTCACTAATGCTCTTGTGGCTGAATTTAAGCAAGACCCAGCAGCAATGTTCCAACATCTAGTGGAAAGCCTTCCCAGCTTCCCGGCTGTTATAGCAGTAAAGGGGGGACCAACTCAATATTAATGCCCATGATTTTGGAATGTGATGTATGACGAGCAGGTGTCCACATACCTTTCGTCATGTAGTGTATATTGCACTCCTCTAATGAGTGTAAAATCATCTGGTCCGACGGATATGATGCTAATCGGCATACTGAACCGTAAAAGCACTAGATTACTGTTAGCGGAAGTGAAGGGAAAGAGACAGGGAGTGTGGCTGTTTTTCGTGTCTTCCTTCTGCACATCTTTTGAGGAAAGCTATTAGGACCAAATCACTGGAGTTGTAATGATTTAAGAGACAGATGATAGAGAGCTGGAAGTGTTTATCGTAACCCAATCACAAATAGGACACATACATCTATGGTTGAGTGGTGGAGTGTTATAGCCTTAGTTGGTGCTGGGCTGAGGTCATGGCTTTAATAAACAGAAACACCGGGGAGGAATCCCATTGAGTCTGCACCTCGAGTACACTCACACACAACCATACACACACAATCTCATTCATTCACACATGCTCATTCATATAGTATGCACACAGGCATGCAGACAAGCAGACACACACAGACACCCACACACATACAACACGCATACACACACACACACTCCGGACCCTTACGTCGCACTTAAAAATGACATTCCCACACTCTGAGCTGTGAGTTGGTATCCACGTGAGGCCAAAATGTCCATGTAAATCAATTAGGTACCAGAGATGAGGCTGTGGTTTAATTACAGCCGGTGTGGTCTCATTTCAGACTCAGGCCCATTCACGGCTGGAGCTCCATTGACACAGGCTCTGTTAATTCAGTCTTTCAGGGCTCTGTTAATTCAGTCTTTCAGGGCTCTGTTAATTCAATCTTTCAGGGCTCTGTTAATTCAGTCTGTGGGCTCTGTTAATTCAGTCTTTCAGGGCTCTGTTAATTCAATCTTTCTGGGCTCTGTTCATTCAGTCTGTGGGCTCTGTTAATTCAGTCTTTCAGGGCTCTGTTAATTCAGTCTTTCAGGGCTCTGTTAATTCAGTCTGTGCGCTCTGTTAATTCAGTCTTTCAGGGCTCTGTTAATTCAGTCTTTCAGGGCTCTGTTAATTCAGTCTTTCAGGGCTCTGTTAATTCAGTCTTTCAGGGCTCTATTAATTCAGTCTTTCAGGGCTCTATTAATTCGGGACTCTGTGAACCTAGTAATTACTCACAGATTGGTTGGAAGATACACACACACACACACACACACACACACACTTGTATTTGTGATCCGAGTGATTGTGCATGCCCGCTCCCTGTTAGATTATTTGTGTATGCTTTTGTGTGTAATGTTGTATTTGTGTGTGTTTGTGTCTATTTATGTATTCCCTGGCAGAGAGCCAGGAATCGTTCAGGTCATACACTCCCCACAGTACTGTCACATTTACAATTCAGTGTGTTTCCCTGTTTTTCACTATCACAGACCCATACACTTTATTAAAATGTAGGTTTGTGTGTGTGAGGTAGAGAGAGAAGAAGCGTGTGTGTGTGAGTGATTGAGTGAGAACTTTTGTGAAAGAGAAAAGAGAGCGAGAGATGAATAAACCAGTCCCCCCCCTCTGTCGCTAACCCTCTCTGCTCTCTATCCCCCCCTCCTGGCCAGGTGGTAACACTGACAGCTTGTTTGATATAGAAAAGGGTGTGGGCACCATCATCATCGCTAAGCCACTAGACGCTGAGCAGCGCTCCTTCTACAACATGACTGTGGAGGTGACGGACGGCACCAACTCTGCAGCCACACAGGTAGCTGATGACACAACATATCATATCCCTATTTATTTATTCCCAGAAAGAGACAAATCTACTACCTGTGTGTGTTGATTTTGGAATGCGTAAGTTAATGTGGCACTGTTAGTATTGTGTTCTGTAGCTTGCTACCACCTGTACATCTGAACACTCATAAATGCACCCTCACACACACCCTCAAAAAGTACATGATAAACCACATGCATGCTACCAATGTTTACTTTTGTAACCACAGACACAGACCTCGCCTTAATGGACAGACGCTACACTCTTATTTTGCCCAAGGACATTATGTTTTGAACTTTTTTCATCAGCCATTTTGAAAAACGTCTTTAGATGGTGTGATGGATGGCATCACATTGTCACATGAATTATGGCATCTGGCGTGTCAAGAACCTATTCCAGTGATCAGAACATGGCAAACGGTGATAACTAGCAGTGTAATTGTCTCTCTGACCCCTGTGTCTAATTCCTCTGTTTGTACAGAGGTCATTAGCCTCCGCTGTCCTGTTCTGCCATGTCCTGTCCTGTTCTGTTCCTTCGCACTGTTCAGGCTGTGATTGAACGTTCCAAAAACGATTGTTAGTGTGTAAACTGAGCTAGTGTGAAGATTCTTTATCAGTCTCTGTTTGAGTTAGGAGTGCCATGTTCTATAGTGGGTTGGACATTATGATGATAGAGAAGTATCCCATTTTAAATTGATAAGAAATATACCGGTATATCTTATTACCCTTTCCTCTGTTAGAGGTCCTGTCATCTACAATGTGTGTTCATTGTGTGTTAAATGCAGAAGTTGACTGTGGTAGAACAGGACACACACAGTGGAATGGATTAGCATTTGTATAGAGCGGAAGGGATTGCACTGACATACAGAATGTGCTTGCAAGACACCTTATCATTTCCCTGTGACAGTCCGTACAACACGTATGTCACTCTACCTGTTCCCTCCGTTGTCATTTTCAGGGCCAGTGCTTTTCAATAGCCAGACATTAGGCCTGCGAAACGGACACATTAACACATATCAGTTTTGCTCATAGGTCTGTCATGTTCCTATGGTGCATGGCATTGTTTCTGTAAAGCGTTCTGTGACTAGGTGACAGGGAAACTGGTTCCCTGGTGAAAAGGATAGTGATTAATATGAACACATTCACACATACATGTACTGTAGGTTTGGTTCACTTTCAGTTTCTCACATTATTTCCCCCCTCCCCCTCCCTCCGTCTTTCATCCCTCTCTCCCTCTCTCCCTCTGTTCGTTCAGAATGATAGCTGGAGGGAAATGTAACTGAGCTTTACTGCTGTGTGCCCTGAAAGGGAGAGCCAACCCACTGGGTACAGAAGTCAATTCAACATCTGTTCCATGTTGGTTCAATGACAACGTTGATTCAACCAGCGTGTGCCCAGTGAGAATCCCCATTAAGTACAGAGGTCTAATTGCTAGCTAGGGCACAGGAAGCTATACACATCCTCTTTCAGCTACTCTCTATTCATTCGGAGTAACTCCTTCTGTTTCAGTTGGTCCATTATGCCAATGTTGCACCCTGTGTGAAGGTACCTGTTCACAATGTCCAAACCCCCTTGCTATTCATTCCAACACACACACACACACACACACACACACACACACACACACACACACACACACACACACACACACACACACACACACACACACACACACACACACACACACACACACACACACACACACCCCTGCAAGATAGTATTGTGTAGCTCAGTTGGTAGAGCATGGTGCTTGCAGTGCAACGTTGTGGGTTTGATTCCCATGGGGGATCAGTATGAAAAATGTATAAAAATGTATTCACTCACTACTTCAAATCAAATTTATTGGTCACGTACACATATTTAGCAGATGTTATTGTAGCGAAATACTCACTCTGGATAAGAGCGTCTGCTAAATTACAACAAAAAATTGAAATGCAAGATGTGCTGACTAAATCCCTATGGGTGTACGCACGTATCTTCCCGGCCCACACACACACCTGTAAGACGTGCTGACAGTAGAGCCAGACATGAGAGGCTGGGCTGAGTTCCCTTCTTCAACATCACAGATGGAGCGTCAGCGTGATGCCCAATGGGGGAAATCTCCACTGTTCACCGGCAGGAAGACAGCTGCTGCTTCTGTCTTATATTTAGCCTTCTCTGCCGCCCTTCTTACGCAACACAACAGCCTTTGTCACCGGCGGTGGGAATCTGCTGTTCTTGATTCACAAGGTTTCCATGAGTCATCAACCATCAACACAGTACATGACACGCAACGCAACAAGCACGTCAGCAAACATGGTGTATATAAATACATTCTTGTGAATTTGCTATTCATTTAAATGTTTGTAGGCTTATGTAGCCAAATTGTATCTATGATCTTATTATCCTTCATGGTTTTTATATGTTCTATTTATTTCTATAATTAACCAATGATATCAAGCCACACCCAGCCATGATTACAGACACCTGTGACAAACAGTGTGACAAAACCTGCCAACGGGTAACAAGCAACCAGCAGTCATGAAATCCTCCATGATGTAACACAAACTCACTCGCACTTTCTCCTTCGTTATATTTCCCCTATATCTGTTTTCTCTTTCATTAAACACCTTTTCTCTCTTGTCAGTTTTTCGGTGCTGCTCTTATCTTGTTTTTTCTCTCTCAATCTATCTTGTTTTTTTATCTCCCAACTCCTTTGAAGTGATATAAACTAGCGACCTGCAGTGTTTGTCATTATACCCTGATGAAGACATTTGATTTGATTTGATTTGAAGACAGCTTGTCTGTCCAAATGTTGGTTATTTAAACAATAAGGCACTAGGGGTTGTGGTATATGGCCAATTAGGGTTGCACATTTTGGGGAAGATTCAGAGGTGGAAACTTTCCGTGGGAATTAACAGGAATATATGGGAATTAATGTGAAAATATGTGAATTAACAGAAATACACGCAAATGAATATTAATACCATTAAATGTAGATGTTTTCTGCATTGGATATATTTACCATATCATATGGAGACAGAAACATAAACCTTTTACTTTATCATCAGTAGATATAATTGCAAATGATTAAATCCTTCCAATAGAAATAAAAAAAAGATTTAGTTTCGAATTGAACTTTAATTAAATGAGTTGACTCTTCACATGGGATGATTTCACTGAACACTGAAAGGGAATATTGAATGATCCCCAATGATCCATCGCATCTCCCAAAAACGTTTTCGACATACATCTGTAAAATGATAGTCTAGAAACGAAAGCTTTGGTTGTCTTCCTCTCAGGCTTCCATGTCTTCTCCCTGGATCTCCTCAATGTCCACGTCCACCTTCACTGTCACTATCCAATCTTATTGAGGATGGCTACGTTGTCAAGATCAAAAAGCCTTTTTGCCCAGATGGCCACCAACTTTTCAACCCTTGTATTGGTCAGCATGTTGCGTGCTTTGGTGTGTGTGTTCCCAAACAAGGACCAGTTGCACTCTGAGGTGGCTGATGTTGGTGGGATTTGGAGGATGATGGAGGCAACAGGGGAAAGAGCCTCAGATGCACAAAGTCCCTTCCACCAGGTGGCTGATGAGATATGTTGGCACGAGTGTCATATTGCATCTCCATTCCAAAGCCCTTGCTTGGAAGTGTACTTCGCCAGACTACCAGGATCCTTGCCCTCATCCAGGCCAAGGTGACGAGACATGGTAGTGATGACACCATACGCCTTGTTGCTCTCTACACCAGACAGGATGCTCTTGCCAGCATACTTGGGGTCCAACATGTACGCTGCTGCGTGTATGGGCTTCAGGCAGAAGTCTTCACGCTTTTTGATGTATTTCAGAACTGCAGTTTCGTCTGCTTGGCGCAACAGGGAAATGGGCAGGGCAGCACAGATTTCTTCTCTTACATCTGCAAGCAGAGTCTGAACATCAGACAGGATGGCATTGTCTCCCTCAGTCCGTGCAATGGCTACTGCTATAGGTTTCAGGCTGCTTACCACTCTCTCCCAAAATACATCATCCAGGAGGATCCTCTTGATGGGGCTGTCCATATCGTCAGACTGTGGTATGGCCATTTCTTGGAGAGACTCCTTCCCCTCCAGGAGACTGTCAAACATGATGACAACACCACCCCAACGGGTGTTGCCTGGCAGCTTCAATGTGGTGCTCTTATTCTTTTCACTTTAATTGGTGAGTTAGATTGCTGCTATAACTTGATGAACCTTCACATATATAACCATTTCCTTGGCTCTCTTGTAGAGTGTTTCCATTGTTTTCAGTGCCATGATGTCCTTGAGGAGCAGATTCAATCCATGAGCAGCATAGCCAATGGGTGTGATGTGAGGATAGGACTTCTGATTCAAGGAAGATCATGAGCTGTTGCTATCGATAAGGTGTCTGATTCATCATTTTCACCTCGAATAGAAGTAGAGAGACTTTTGTCTGAGGTTGCTTGTTGTGAGCGCTGAGGGAACTTTATGCACTTGGCCAGATGATTCTGCATCTTTGTTGCATTCTTCACATATGATTTGAAAATGTACGCAGCTTTTCCTTCTACATTAGCTGCAGTGAAATGTCTCCACACATCAGATAGTTCCTGTGGCATTTTCCTGTAAAGATTAGAAGAAAAAAAACGTTTTTAAAAAACAAATACAATTCCATGTACAGATAAGTAGTTAAGCAGTTATATTAAACAACTTCTTTGTAAGATAAATGTTTTAAAATGAAATATGTATGGAAACAAGGTGAATTAACACTCCTCAGTTAGCAGGCTCAAGCTAAAACCCACATGGTAGCAAAAACAAACTTAGCAGAAATGGTTAGCAAGTTAGAAATGATTTAAACACACTTTGCTGTAGGCTACTATTTACTAGTTAACAAAAAATCATGTATGTCGTATAAAATATATTCACCCCACCCAGTATTGTAATAAAAACTTACAAGAAAGCATATAGTCATTGGCTCAGACAGTGTAGTAGTGTGGGCTCAATAGCATCTCATTAGTGTGCAAGATCTTGAGAATCAGCTGTACATGTGATGGAAAAAATGCACTGTGCATGCAGAGGGTTGCAATTCCATTGAGTTGGGGATAGTTTAACCAAAATATGCCACAAGACCTAGAATTTCCTTTTGTGTATCCCACAAAAAAGGTTCTCTGTTACAAGCCAACTTTTTTGATGAATTTAAGCAAAATTCCCCAAATTCCCAGGCTTAACTTCCCACGGCTAAGGGCTGTTCTTAGGCATGGAGTGACTGTACACAGCCCTTAGCCGTGATATATCGGCCATATACCACAAATCCCTGAGGTGCCTTATTGCTTTTATAAACTGGTTACCAATGTAATTAGAGAAGTAAAAATAAATATTTTGTCATACCTGTGACATACGGTCTGATATACCACGGCTGCCAGCCAATCAGCATTCAGGGCTCAAACCACCAAGTTTATAATTGGTTATTAAATCATTGCATCTGTGCTCCTAGAGTGTTTGGTTCTCCTTTTCTTTTTCAAGTAAATAAATACATGAACTGCAAAAACGTGGTAATAGTTGTGACAGATTCGCGAATATGTACTGTATGACATGGAACTGAATATAGTATCTGACTGAATGCACAGTACCAGTCAAAAGTTTGGACACCTACTCATTCAAGGTTTTTCTTTATTTTTACTACATTGTATAATAATAGTGAAGACATCAAAACTATGAAATTATACACATGGAATCATGTAGTAACCAAAAAAGTGTTAATCAAATCTAAATATATTTTATATTTGAGATTCTTCAAAGTAGCCACCCTTTTCTTTGATGACAGCTTTGCACACGCTTGGCATTCTCTCAACCAGCTTCACCTGGAATACTTTTCCAACAGTCTTGAAAGACTTTTCCTTCACTCTGCGGTCCAACTCATCCCAAACCATCTCAATTGGGTTGAGGTCTGGTGATTGTGGAGGCCAGATCATCTGATGCAGCACTCCGTCACTCTCCTTGGTCAAATAGCCCTTACACAGCCTGGAGGTGTGTTGTGTCATTGTCCTGTTGAAAACCAGATGATAGTCCCACTAAGCGCAAACCAGATGGGATGGCGTATCACTGCAGAATACTGTGGTATCTATGCTGGCTAAGTGTGCCTTGAATTCTAAATAAATCACTGACAGTGTCACCAGCAAAGCACCCCCACACCTCCTCCTCCATGCTTCACGGTGTGGACCACACAAGTGGAGATCATCCATTCACCTACTCTGCGCCTCACAAAGACACGGCGGTTGGAACCAGAAATCTCAAACTTGTAAACATCATACCAAAGGACAGATTTCCACCGGTCTAAAGTCCATTGCTCGTGTTTCTTGGCCCAAACAAGTCTCTTCTTATTTTTGGTGTCCTTTAGTTGTGGTTTCTTTGCAGCAATTTGAATATGAAGGCCTGATTCACGCAGTCTCCTCTGAACAGGTGATATTGAGATGTGTATGTTACTAGAACTGTGTGAAGCAGAGAAGGGGCGGCAGGTATCCTAGTGGTTAGAGCCTTGGGCCAGTAACCAAAGGTTGCCAGATCGAATCCCCAAGCTGAAGAGGTAAAAATATATAATTCTGCCCCTGAATAAGGCAGTTAACAAACTGTTCCTAGGCTGTCATTGTAAATTTGTTCCCAACTGACTTGCCTAGTTAAATATATATATATTTTTAAATCGTTTATTTGGGTTGCAATTTCGGAGACTGGTAACTCTAATGAGCTTATCTTCTACCGCAGAGCTTATCCTCTACAGCTCTCATGAGGGGTCGTGAGAGCCAGGTCTCATCGTAGCGCTTGATGGTTTTTGCGACTGCACTTGAAGAAACGTTCAAAGGTGTTGACATTTTCAGGATTGACTGACCTTCATGTTTTAAAGTAATGATGAACTGTTGTTTCTCTTTGCTTTTTTGAGCTGTTGCCATAATATGGAAATGGCCTTTTACCAAATAGGGCTATCTTCTGTATACCACCCCTACCTTGTCACAACACAACTGTTTGGCTTAAACGCATTAAGAAGGAAAGAAACTCCACAAATGAACTTTAAACAAGGCTCACCTGTTAATTGAAATGCATTTCAGGTCACTACCTCATGAAGCTGGTTGAGAGAATGCCTAGAGTGTGAAAAGCTGTCATCAAGGCCAAGGGTGGCGTCTTTGAAGAATCTATATATTTGGATTGATTTAAACACTTTTTTGTTTGTTACATGATTCCATATGTGTTGTTTTATAGTTTTGTTGTCTTCACTATTATTCTACAATGTAGATAATAGTCCAAATAAAGAGTAGGTGTGTTCAAACTTATCAATGGTATTGTATAGGTTATGGCCTACCCTTCACTCCACTGAAGACTGAAAACAAAACGCTTGTGTGTTCTAGTACTATGACATATTGGCCTAACCCTACCCACAACCCCCATCTCTCCCTCTCCTTTTCAGGTCCACATCACAGTGTTGGACAACAACGACAACGCACCTGTCTTCTCCCAACCCACCTATGACATGACCATCTCTGAGGACACACCCCCGGAGACGGAGGTGGTCCAGGTGTTAGCGTCGGACCGGGACGAGCACCACCGCCTCACCTACTCCCTCCACAGCGCCATCGACCCCTCCAGCCTGCGTCTGTTTCGTATAGACCCCATCATTGGCACGGTGTATACTACAGAGAGACTGGACCACGAGGCTAGAGCACAACACATCCTCACTGTCATGGTAAGAGACTGATACCATTACTGTTGTATCAAATATGGTTTGGTCATCTTGAATCAAATCAAATTGTATTAGTCACATGCACTGACAGTGAAATGCTTACTTACGAGCCCCTAACCAACAATGCTGTTAAAAAAATATATGGATAAGAATAAGAAATAAAAGTAGCATGTAATTAAAGAGCAGCTGTAAAATAACAATAGCGAGACTATATACAGGGGTGTACCGGTACAGAGTCAATGTGGAGACTATATACAGGGGTGTACCGGTACAGAGTCAATGTGGAGACTATATACAGGGGTGTACCGGTACAGAGTCAATGTGGAGACTATATACAGGGGTGTACCGGTACAGAGTCAATGTGGAGACTATATACAGGGGTGTACCGGTACAGAGTCAATCTCGTTGTAAGAGAGGATTCCATTCGTGTTATTTGGTCACATTCCCTTAAGATTCTGCATGAAAATCCCTCCATTGGTCATGGATGTGTTGAAACTGTCAGAGGAGGAGTGAAAAGAAAAGAATGGGAAAGGAGAGGAGAGGAGAGGAGAGCAGAAAGGACCTGTAGAGATGCAGAGTGGGCCAAGAGCATTATCTTTATTCCAGCAGCTTAATATTCTAATGTGACTCAGCTCTCCTGCAAGAGACAGACTACTTCTATGTCTGTGTTCTCATTTTACCTGAACTCATCATTAAGCAGTTACACTAATTACTGAGAGCAATGAACCAACGTCTCACCCTCGTCAGGGGAATGAGACGGTTTAAGGAGCCATGACTGAGTTTGTGTGTGTGTTGGGGAGAGCGATAAAAGGAATTTGTGAAAGAGAGATGTGAGAGTGATCTGACTGGAACTGTTTTGTGTTGGTTGGGAGAGTGTTAGGTGTATTTGTGTGTGTGTGGGTGTGTGGAGTCAGGCTGTGTGTGTGTTTAGTTCTGAAATTATTCATCCTCATTCACTCTGTTTTACTTACTTTCCTCTGGTTCAGTGGGTAGGTAACATAGGAAATGAATGCTCATCCTACCACTGTAGTTGTACTGTTTTCTCAAATCTCGAAGAAATGTAATTATTTTTTTTGAATTTTATCATATCGCGTTGATAAGCGAGGTAGGAACGTCTGCCTGACATTTTTTATGAGGGAAAATATATATACATTTTTTTCAGTTTTAGGCGGGCGCACTGATTTCATTTGTGAAATCTACAGGTAGATAGTATCTTTAATATCTGGCATTCGGTGTGCCCATGATAGTGCCTGCTGTGCTGGAACCAGGTATGTTTGCACATCTGTACATGTATAGTATAGGCTACAATACGATCAGTACCTCATAATTGTAACATCTTCCTGCACAAAATAGATAAGAGGTCTAACAATATAAATATAAATTGACTACACATAACCACTACAGAGTCTAAGATAATGGTTCCCAAACACTACACATAACCACTACAGAGTCTAAGATAACGGTTCCCAAACACTACACATAACCACTACAGAGTCTAAGATAATGGTTCCCAAACACTACACATAATCACTACAGACTACACATAATCACTACAGAGTCTAAGATAACGGTTCCCAAACACTACACATAACCACTACAGAGTCTAAGATAACGGTTCCCAAACACTACACATAATCACTACAGAGTCTAAGATAACGGTTCCCAAACACTACACATAATCACTACAGACTACACATAATCACTACAGAGTCTAAGATAACGGTTCCCAAACACTACACATAATCACTACAGACTACACATAATCACTACAGAGTCTAAGATAACGGTTCCCAAACACTACACATAACCACTACAGAGTCTAAGATAACGGTTCCCAAACACTACACATAACCACTACAGAGTCTAAGATAACGGTTCCCAAACACTACACATAACCACTACAGAGTCTAAGATAACGGTTCCCAAACACTACACATAACCACTACAGAGTCTAAGATAACGGTTCCCAAACACTACACATAACCACTACAGAGTCTAAGATAACGGTTCCCAAACACTACACATAATCACTACAGAGTCTAAGATAACGGTTCCCAAACACTACACATAACCACTACAGAGTCTAAGATAACGGTTCCCAAACACTACACATAATCACTACAGAGTCTAAGATAACGGTTCCCAAACACTACACATAATCACTACAGAGTCTAAGATAACGGTTCCCAAACACTACACATAACCACTACAGAGTCTAAGATAACGGTTTCCAAACACTACACATAATCACTACAGACTACACATAATCACTACAGAGTCTAAGATAACGGTTCCCAAACACTACACATAACCACTACAGAGTCTAAGATAACGGTTCCCAAACACTACACATAACCACTACAGAGTCTAAGATAACGGTTCCCAAACACTACACATAATCACTACAGAGTCTAAGATAACGGTTCCCAAACACTACACATAACCACTACAGAGTCTAAGATAACGGTTCCCAAACACTACACATAACCACTACAGAGTCTAAGATAATGGTTCCCAAACACTACACATAACCACTACAGAGTCTAAGATAATGGTTCCCAAACACTACACATAACCACTACAGAGTCTAAGATAACGGTTCCCAAACACTACACATAATCACTACAGAGTCTAAGATAACGGTTCCCAAACACTACACATAACCACTACAGAGTCTAAGATAACGGTTCCCAAACACTACACATAACCACTACAGAGTCTAAGATAACGGTTCCCAAACACTACACATAACCACTACAGAGTCTAAGATAACGGTTCCCAAACACTACACATAACCACTACAGAGTCTAAGATAACGGTTCCCAAACACTACACATAATCACTACAGAGTCTAAGATAACGGTTCCCAAACACTACACATAATCACTACAGAGTCTAAGATAACGGTTCCCAAACACTACACATAACCACTACAGAGTCTAAGATAACGGTTCCCAAACACTACACATAACCACTACAGAGTCTAAGATAACGGTTCCCAAACACTACACATAATCACTACAGAGTCTAAGATAACGGTTCCCAAACACTACACATAACCACTACAGAGTCTAAGATAACGGTTCCCAAACACTACACATAACCACTACAGAGTCTAAGATAACGGTTCCCAAACACTACACATAACCACTACAGAGTCTAAGATAACGGTTCCCAAACACTACACATAATCACTACAGAGTCTAAGATAACGGTTCCCAAACACTACACATAATCACTACAGACTACACATAATCACTACAGAGTCTAAGATAACGGTTCCCAAACACTACACATAACCACTACAGAGTCTAAGATAACGGTTCCCAAACACTACACATAATCACTACAGACTACACATAATCACTACAGAGTCTAAGATAACGGTTCCCAAACACTACACATAACCACTACAGAGTCTAAGATAACGGTTCAGAACAGACACAGACAGAACATACACAGATAGAACAGACACGACAGACACAACAGGCACCGCAGGCACAGGCAGAACAGACAGAACAGATCTATTGTCTCCAATGGACCCAGTGATCGTACCACTTCCTCAGTACCATAACACCCTACACTCTAGGGTTATTATATCACTCCTAGGCCCATTGGGTTGTGTTAAGTGTGTTGAACTAGCCAGCGTTTCATAATACCGCCAGCAGAGCTAGCGCTAATTCTGATGCTAATGCTGGGTCTATTAATACTCCCCCTGTGTGGCGCCTCGTATGAGACAAGCTTTTTCTCTGATCCCATTCTCTTGTTGTGGAGAGTCTCGCATCGGGGCATAAATATACATCTCATTAGCCCTCTAATTCTCATCTGCTCTCCCGATGACGGGATTAGTCCGTCCCAAAAGACCCATAATGGTTTGCAGTGACACTCCCTTTTCATTTCATGGAAAGTTAAAGCTTCAGTACATGTTTTCAAGGGAAACTCCAGTAATGCTGTCCTATTGAGTCTATGTGTTTGTTTATTCTTTGCCGTAACATAGAAAGCTATTTTGTAATAAGCAACTGTTTATTTTGCCTCATGCCAGTTATATAATGAGAAATGTAGTTGTGTCAGATCTAATACTATACACCTGTATTAGTACACCAATGATTAGAAAACATTTCTCCCTCAGGTAAAAGACCAGGAGTTTCCATACAGGAGGAACCTGGCCAGAGTGTTGGTGGATGTGGAGGATGTTAATGACCATGTCCCAGTGTTCACCAGCGCTCTGTACGAGGGTTCGGTCTATGAGTCTGCAGCAGTGGGCTCTGCTGTGCTCCAGGTGACTGCCCTGGACAAGGACAAAGGAGAGAATGCAGAACTCCTCTATACCATGGAATCAGGTGAGCAACTATACAAATGGCTTTGTAATTAAACAATAAGGCCTGAGGAGGTGTGGTATATGGCCAATATTCCACGGCTAAGGGCTGTTCTTATGCATGACGTAACACGGGGTACCTGGACACAGCACTTAGCCGTGGTATATTGGCCATATACCACAAATCCCTGAGGAGCCTTATTACTATTATAAACTGGTTACCAATGTAATTAGAGCAGTGAAAATAAATGTTTTGTCATACCCATTGTATACTGTCTGATATACCACGGCTTTCAGGCAATCAACATTCAGAGCTCGAACTGCCCGGGTTTATAATAAGAGTTTTAGAACTATCAAAAGAATAAGGTGTGTCTAACTATACATAGATATAGACCAGGGGTCTCCAACCTTTTCTAGCATGAGAGCTACTTTTAAAAAAGGAAACATTGCGCAAGCAATTTTTTTTCTAGCTTTCAAATATTCTTCTCTTCTCCTCCTCTACAACTCTTCCCCGGGTCCTTAGTATACCTGGTAAAAATAATGGTTAATAAACCACTCTAAGGGGGGCCTATAAAATGTGAGATTTTCACAAATTCTGTTTTCTCAGTAAACATTTGTTATTATTTTAGATTTATGTTTTACTCTCAAAATAAAAACAATTAATAGAGAAACAATAAAATGGGATGTCATATCATGCTTACATCCCATCAGAAGGCCATTTTCTGGGGGGTCTGGAAAAAACGAAAATTGATTTTTGAGTATAATTTAATTACACATCTGGCCCTTTAAATGCCGTCTAATGTGAGGAATGTGCCGTTCGAGCGATGGTTCTGAACTGCTGCTACACATTTCATGGCAAAGTTAGAAAATAATAAATACAATTTATATACTTACTCATGATATACTTCTGCCAGGTAAGCCTACTTTGCAGTTAACATTTCATTGACAATGTTTTGGGGAAAGTATGCCCATTATTTTCAACCTACAAGATGGTTATCACATCAACTGGGTAAACATGGAGCGATAGACAAAGGGCACAGTAGTGGCTAATAGTGGCTAACCAGAGGTGGGATAATGTCAATATTGTGTTGATTAGATAGTAGCTGGGAGCTTGCAGTGTCTGATATGTGTGAGATTTGTTTACGACAGTTTGCGGTGGAACGCGTGAAAATTGCATGTACTTTCAGAATTGTTTGGCGAACTACTTATAGGTGGGTGGACCCCCGATAGAGACAGTATATCGATAAAACATTACAATATACAAACAGTTGATAAAGATTTAGTTGCACTAGTTTTTATCACTGAATATTCGTTGTTCTGTCTGTTTTCCTTTAGGCAACACAGGGAACACATTCTGGATTGAGCCGGTTCTGGGGATCATCTCTGTGGCGCGCGAGCTTGACCTCTCCACTATCGGCCATTACATCATCACCGTCAGAGTTACCGACAATGGCTCCCCTCCACTCTCTGCCAACTCTGTGGTTCGCATCGCCATCACGCTGTCCGACAACGCCGGACCCAAGTTCTCCCAGACCGAATACCAGGCCGAGGTCACAGAGAACGTTGCCGTGGGAACCTCTGTCACCACGGTGAGCGCCATGAGCCAATCCACGCTGACCTACGACATCCGACACGGCAACAGCGAACGCACCTTCAGGATCAACCAGTACAGCGGCGTGATCACAACTCAGAAACCCCTTGACTATGAGACCACAGCATCTTATAACCTGATCGTCCAGGCCACCAACATGGCTGGCATGGCCTCTAATGCCACCCTTCTCATACGGGTGGTGGATGAAAACGACAACCCACCTGTGTTCCAGCTGCTGTGCTACCAGGGTAGTATCAGCGAGGCGGCGCCCATCAACAGTGTGGTCCTGAACCCAGACAACACTCCTTTGGTCATCAAGGCCACTGATGCTGACCGCAACCAGAACGCTCTCCTGGTCTATCAGATCGTTGAGGACACAGCCAAGATGTTCTTTAAAGTGGATTCTGGCACCGGCTCCATCAGGACTATCGCCAACCTGGACCACGAGACGTTTGCTAGTTTTACCTTTCATGTTCACGTGAGGGACAGTGGGAGGCCTCAGCTGACAGCGGATAGCCCCACTGAGGTCACCATCCAGGTAATCGACACAAACGATTCTCCACCTGTCTTCACCCAGAACGCCTACGAAACTGTCCTGCTGCTGCCCACCTATGTAGGAGTAGAGGCATTACAGGTCTCAGCCACAGACCCAGACCAAAACGTCCCCACAGAACTCACCTACTCACTGACAGACGGAAACCTGGAGCACTTTGCCATCCAGCTCTCCAGCGGCATCATCATCGTCAAGAACAACAACTTCTCCAAGGAACGGTTCCGCTTCAACGTCAAAGTGTCTGATGGAAAGTTCTCCAGCACCACTCTAGTCACTGTTCTCGTCCGTGAGACGCTGGACTCTGGCCTCTTCTTTGCCCACAGCCTCTACTCCTCGTCCATCCAGGAGAACAATACCAACATCACCAAAGTGGCCGTGGTCAACGCAGTGGGGAATCGCCTCAACGAGCCCCTCAAGTACACCCTACTGAATCCAGGGACACGCTTCCGGATCCGACCCACCTCGGGCGTAATCCAGACCACTGGGATTCCCTTCGACCGTGAGGAACAGGAGTTCTATGAGCTGGTGGTGGAGGCTGGGAGGGAGCATGACCGTCTGCGTGTTGCCAGGGTGATTGTCAGGGTCCAGGTAGAGGACATTAACGACAATGCTCCTGCATTCCTGGGACTTCCGTATTACGCTGCTGTCCAAGTGGAGGCTAAACCTGGTGTGCCCATATTCCGAGTCACCGCCATGGACCGTGACAAAGGCATCAACGGAGAGGTGTCTTACTACCTCAAAGACGACCACGGACACTTTGAGATCGACAGGCTGACGGGCGGACTCCGTCTGAAGGAGGCTTTTGAGTCTGACCTGTCCAACCAGGAGTACCAGATGGTAGTTTATGCCAAGGATGGAGGCGACCCTCCCCTCTCATCTGCTGTAGAGTTCCCCATCACCGTGGTGAACAAGGCCATGCCCGTCTTTGACAAGTCCTTCTATGCAGTGGCGGTGAACGAGGATGTAGCGGTACACACGCCTATATTAGGAATCAACGCCACCAGCCCAGAGGGCCAGAACATCATCTACACCATCGTGGAGGGAGACCCCTCTCTGCAGTTTGACATCGGCTTTGACACCGGAGTCATTAAAGTCATCAACTCCCTGGACTATGAGATCGCCTCATCCTTCCGTCTGACTGTCAGAGCCACAGACTACCTGACCGGCGCCCGTGCTGAGGTGGACGTAGATGTCACAGTTAATGACGTCAATGATAACCCTCCGGTGTTTGAAAAAACATCCTATAAGGCAGTTCTGTCTGAGACTGCCATGATCGGCACTCCGGCGCTGCAAGTGGTGGCTACCGACCAAGACTCTGAGAAGAACAACATCGTACACTATCAGATCTTCTATCCCACAGATGCCTACAACAGCACCGACCACTTCCACATCGACAGCAGCAGTGGCCTCATCCTGACCGCCCGCATGCTCGACCACGAGCTTGTCCAGCGCTATGACTTCATCGTCAGGGCAACCAATAACGGCTTCCCACCACTGAGCAGTGAAGTATCGGTCGTGCTTGTGGTGAACGACATGAACGACAACCCTCCGGTGTTCAACCAGCTTCTCTACGAGGCCTATGTCAGCGAGCTGGCCCCTAGGGGACATTTTGTGACCTGCATCCAGGGTTCGGATGCTGACAGCTCAGACTATGACAAACTGGAGTACAGCATCCTGTCAGGAAACGAGAGGATGAACTTTGTGATGGATGGTAAGACGGGTATCATCACGCTGTCTGGTCACAGGAAGCAGAGGATGGAGCCAGCCTACAGTCTGAATGTATCCGTGTCTGATGGGGTGTTCACCAGCACGGCCCAGGTGCACGTCAGGGTTCTGGGGGCCAACCTCTACAGTCCTGTGTTTGAACTGAATCCCTACGAGGCAGAGGTACGGGAAAATGCAGCTATAGGCACAAAGGTGATCCAGGTAAGAACCATTTTGAAGTATTCAGCATATGAACTTTAATTGAAACAATGATATGTATTTTATTGAATGAAGCTTTGATGTACATGATACTGTATTTGTAATAGTATTTGTAATATGTTTTGTTTGACAATACCCCATCTAAAAGAAAGTAACTTAACTATTATTTTCAGGTGAGGGCAACCGATGCTGACCCAGGAGTGTTTGGCCAGATTACCTACTCATTCATCAATGACGTGGGCAAGGACCAGTTCAATGTGGACGCCAATGGTCAGATCACCACCTTGGAGAAGCTGGACAGAGAGGACCCAGCCAACAAGAACATTTTCCTCATGGTGGCAGCCCAGGACGGAGGTGGAAGGGCCTCCTACTGCACCGTCCGTGTCTCCCTGGTGGATGACAACGACAACGTCCCTCGCTTTCGAGCTGTGGAATACCGTGCTTCTGTCAAATCTGACGTTGGCAAGGGCTTCCTGGTGACCCAGATCCAGGCATATGATCCTGATGATGGTGCCAACTCTAAGGTGACATACTCGCTCTACAGCGAGGCACACGTACCCGTGGTGGATATCTTAGAGATTGACCCTGACAACGGCTGGATGGTCACCAAGGGGAGTTTCAGCCACCTGCGCAACTCAGTCCTGTCTTTCTTTGTTAAAGCAGTTGATGGAGGCATCCCTGTCAAGCACTCTTTAGTATCAGTCTACATCCACGTCTTGGCATCTGACGCCCTCATCCCCTCCTTCACCCAACCCCAGTTCTCCTTTACCGTCCCAGAGGACACCCCTATAGGAGCTGCCCTAGGGTCCGTCCGCCTCATCACCCCACCAGGCTACGCCTCGCTGCCAGTCACATTTGCTCTAGTCAACGGAGAGACCGGGGAGAACAACCTGGAGGGAGTCCTGGTGGTGGACAGGGAAACTGGGGTCATCAAGCTGGACAAGCCCCTTGACCATGAGGTCATCACCTCCTTCCACTTCAAGGTCACTGCCACCGTCCAGCAGGCAAAGCTGGACTCAGTGACCAGCGTTGACGTAGAAGTCAAAGTCTTGGATGTGAACGACAACAAGCCAGCATTTGAATCCAACTCTTACGAGGCGACAGTGATGGAAGGGATGCCTATCGGCACCATAATCATCCAGGTTCAGGCTCTGGACCCAGACTCTGGAGCTAACGGACAGGTTACATACAACCTAGGCACATTGGCTCAATCTGAAGGGGAGCCGGACCAATCCACAGAGACCTTCACCATTGACAGCAACACAGGCTGGATCTCTACTCTCAAGGAGTTGGACCACGAGATGTGCCCATCCTACACCTTCCTGGTTGTGGCCTCAGACCTGGGGGAGGCCCTGACCCTCTCCTCCACCTCCACGCTGACCTTGGCCGTGTCAGACATCAACGACAACCCGCCCAGCTTCCTGGATGAGAGGTACCTGGGCTCAGTGCGCGAGAGCGACCCCCCTGGCGAGGTGGTGGCGGTGCTCAACACTAGAGACGACGACAGCTCTGCAGTGAACCGCCAAGTCAGCTATCACATCACAGGTGAGTCATAGAATGGGAGTGTTTGTGCTATTAATGTGTTTAGCTGTCTGTGCCCTTTATGTATCTTTATATGTCTCACTGTCTGTCTTTCAACTTGTCTTCTGTCCCCCTGTCTCACTGTCTGTCTTTCAACTCGTCTTCTGTCTCCCTGTCTCACTTCACTGCCTGCCTCTCTATCTCTCCCTCTCTCACTTCACTGCCTGCCTAACTATCTATCTATCTATCTATCTATCTATCTATCTATCTATCTATCTATCTATCTATCTATCTATCTATCTATCTATCTCTCTCACTTCACTGCCTGCCTCTCTATCTATCTGGCTGTTTGTCTCGGTCTGTCTCTCTGTCTCTCTCGGTCTGTCTTTCTGTCTGTCTGTACCACTGTCTGTCTCCTTGTTTACTTCAGATAAACTCTTCATTTGTATTCTGCCTGGCCACTCTCCAAACCATCACAACAACTCTCGTGAATAAACAAGAGGGAAACTCATAACACTAAATTAAGGATGAGGCATGATTTATAATTCATACATTTCTTATTTGTATCTTAGGTATACGTGTGCATACCAGCTTTGGGGGTTTATTTAATAAACAAGCGGTGTCGCAGTAATAATGATTTGAATACAGCTGAGACTAGCGCTCACTGCCAGATAAGCAATTTTTCACCACAAAATATGACATGCCTGCACAACAACCCTGACATTTACCACAAAATTACAGCCTCGCCGAAGGCCGCTGAGGTAGTAAATACAGTCAGAGTAAACCGTTTAAAGACACGAGTACCTGCAGCGCATTTGATGACATTTGTTGCTATAGCAATAAATCCTGTTTTTATCTCTCTCCATGAGTTTAATGGATGGATGTTTCTTTTAAAGTGTTTGTGGCGGGAGACTGGAGAGGGTTAATTAGATTGTGGTTGACACAGGGACATCAATAGGAGTTGATTTTCATAAACGTTTTTGCCATTTAGTGAGTATTTGATTTGGTGGAGTACCTGTGAAGTACCTGAAAGAGTGTCTAGTCTAGTTTGATAACTAAACAGAGATATCAAAGGTTAGAGAGAAGGACAAAAGAGGACTACATCTGTTGAAAGAGGGTAAGAGTTGTCTAATTTATTCTCTGCTAATTGACAAGTGAAAAAATAATAATTAAGTAGGAACGCCCAATGAGACGGAGCGGTGGATTGTCATGCCAACTGGGAAGCTAAGGAACCCCTCTGCTGAATGGCATTCTAATGAGCATCGCCAGTAGAGAGAGAGGGAGCGAGGGAGGGAGAATGAAAGACAGGAGAGCTGTGACCTTACCTACATCAAAGAGAGAAAGGCAGATTGAGAAGGAGAATAAACATATGCTACACACTGCAACGAGACAGAGGGAGGATGAGAGAGAGAGAGAATGAATTGATGTTACACACTGCTGTGAGAGGGAGAGAATGAACGACAGCTAGATGTGACCTTACACAGCAGAGAGACACGGATTTTACACACTTTTACAACGAGACACTTTGAATTGATCTTTGACACAGCAGGAAATAGTTAGAAAGCCAGGGGTATATGGGAAGACCTGTACTGAAGAACATCACAAAGCCAGGTGTATATGGGAAGACCTGTACTGAAGAACACCACAAAGCCAGGGGTATATGGGAAGACCTGTATTGAAGAACACCACAAAGCCAGGGGTATATGGGAAGACCTGTATTGAAGAACACCACAAAGCCAGGGGTATATGGGAAGACCTGTATTGAAGAACACCACAAAGCCAGGGGTATATGGGAAGACCTGTACTGAAGAACACCACAAAGCCAGGGGTATATGGGAAGACCTGTACTGAAGAACACCACAAAGCCAGGGGTATATGGGAAGACCTGTACTGAAGAACACCACAAAGCCAGTGGTATATGGGAAGACCTGTATTGAAGAACACCACAAAGCCAGGGGTATATGGGAAGACCTGTATTGAAGAACACAACAAAGCCAGGTGTATATGGGAAGACCTGTATTGAAGAACACCACAAAGCCAGGGGTATATGGGAAGACCTGTATTGAAGAACACCACAAAGCCAGGGGTATATGGGAAGACCTGTATTGAAGAACACAACAAAGCCAGGGGTATATGGGAAGACCTGTATTGAAGAACACCACAAAGCCAGGGGTATATGGGAAGACCTGTATTGAAGAACACCACAAAGCCAGGGGTATATGGGAAGACCTGTACTGAAGAACACCACAAAGCCAGGGGTATATGGGAAGACCTGTATTGAAGAACACCACAAAGCCAGGGGTATATGGGAAGACCTGTACTGAAGAACACCACAAAGCCAGGGGTATATGGGAAGACCTGTATTGAAGAACACCACAAAGCCAGGGGTATATGGGAAGACCTGTACTGAAGAACACCACAAAGCCAGGGGTATATGGGAAGACCTGTATTGAAGAACACCACAAAGCCAGGGGTATATGGGAAGACCTGTATTGAAGAACACAACAAAGCCAGGGGTATATGGGAAGACCTGTATTGAAGAACACCACAAAGCCAGGGGTATATGGGAAGACCTGTATTGAAGAACACCACAAAGCCAGGGGTATATGGGAAGACCTGTATTGAAGAACACCACAAAGCCAGGGGTATATGGGAAGACCTGTACTGAAGAACACCACAAAGCCATGGGTATATGGGAAGACCTGTATTGAAGAACACCACAAAGCCAGGGGTATATGGGAAGACCTGTACTGAAGAACACCACAAAGCCAGGGGTATATGGGAAGACCTGTATTGAAGAACACCACAAAGCCAGGGGTATATGGGAAGACCTGTACTGAAGAACACCACAAAGCCAGGGGTATATGGGAAGACCTGTATTGAAGAACACCACAAAGCCAGTGGTATATGGGAAGACCTGTACTGAAGAACACCACAAAGCCAGGGATATATGGGAAGACCTGTACTGAAGAACACCACAAAGCCAGGGGTATATGGGAAGACCTGTATTGAAGAACACCACAAAGCCAGGGGTATATGGGAAGACCTGTACTGAAGAACACCACAAAGCCAGGGATATATGGGAAGACCTGTACTGAAGAACACCACAAAGCCAGGGGTATATGGGAAGACCTGTATTGAAGAACACCACAAAGCCAGTGGTATATGGGAAGACCTGTACTGAAGAACACCACAAAGCCAGGGGTATATGGGAAGACCTGTATTGAAGAACACAACAAAGCCAGGTGTATATGGGAAGACCTGTATTGAAGAACACCACAAAGCCAGGGGTATATGGGAAGACCTGTACTGAAGAACACCACAAAGCCAGGGATATATGGGAAGACCTGTATTGAAGAACACCACAAGGTGAAAAACAACATCATTTGATTTAGCTGAGCCAGATATTTTACAGACTATTTCATTACTGCTGTATTATTATCTAACGTTGTTTGGTGTTGTCTTGGCGACCTGATGGCGTTCTATCTGCCAAACCTTTCTGAGATAGCAGTAGTTTATTATAACTCGGGGAGAATTTTAAAACTTTGACGGAAGCCAGGGGATAGGATATGATACATCCACAGGCGTTGACTCCCAGCCGCTTTCAAAGCCTCGTCTAGACGCCTGCGTCTTTGTTCCCCTACACCATCCTTGATGAGGTAACATGAAAGTTTCATCAAATGTAAACAAACTGGGAAAAGGAAATGTAATGATTGAGTGCTAGTGATGTAATGGGGGTGCAGTGTGGTTGGGCAGGCTTAGAAGAAGTGTGTCTGATTCATTTACAATGATGGAAATCGTTTTATATCCAGTCTGTTTGCATCCATCGTCCCCACCCGAGTCGCATCCATAGATCAAGATCATGCATTTAGCCACCGGCTGATTTTAATTACACAGAGTTTAGTGATGTTGAGATGAATCAGAAGCTGGGTGTTTAGAGCTATCATCAAAGCTATCATCAATTGAGGGAGGCAGAGAGGAAAAACCAATTAGGATGTTGTTATAATAGGAGGGGAAGGGAGAGGAAAAACCCATTAGGATGTTGTTATAATAGGAGGGGAGGGGAAAAACCAATTAGGATGTTGTTATAAAAGGAGAGGAGAGGAAAAAACAATTAGGATGTTGTTATAATAGGAGAGGAGAGGAACAAACAATTAGGATGTTGTTATAATAGGAGAGGAGAGGAAAAACCAATTAGGATGTTGTTATAATAGGAGAGGAGAGGAAAAACCAATTAGGATGTTGTTATAATAGGAGGGGAGGGGAACAAACAATTAGGATGTTGTTATAATAGGAGAGGCGAGGAAAAACCAATTAGGATGTTGTTATAATAGGAGAGGAGAGGAAAAACGATTAGAATGTTGTTATAATAGGAGGGGAGAGGAAAAACCAATTAGGATGTTATAATAGGAGAGGAGAGGAAAAACCAATTAGGATGTTGTTATAATAGGAGAGGAGAGGAACAAACAATTAGGATGTTGTTATAATAGGAGGGGAGAGGAAAAACCAATTAGGATGTTGTTATAATAGGAGAGGAGAGGAAAAACCAATTAGGATGTTGTTATAATAGGAGAGGAGAGGAACAAACAATTAGGATGTTGTTATAATAGGAGAGGAGAGGAGAGGAACAAACAATTAGGATGTTGTTATAATAGGAGAGGAGAGGAACAAACAATTAGGATGTTGTTATAATAGGAGAGGAGAGGAGAGGAACAAACAATTAGGATGTTGTTATAATAGGAGGGGAGAGGAACAAACAATTAGGATGTTGTTATAATAGGAGTGGAGAGGAGAGGAAAAAACAATTAGGATGTTGTTATAATAGGAGGGGAGAGGAAAAACCAATTTGGATGTTGTTATAATAGGAGTGGAGAGGAAAAACCAATTTGGATGTTGTTATAATAGGAGTGGAGAGGAAAAACCAATTAGGATGTTGTTATAATAGGAGAGGAGAGGAAAAACCAATTTGGATGTTGTTATAATAGGAGAGGAGGGGAAAAACCAATTAGGATGTTGTTATAATAGGAGAGGAGGGGAAAAACCAATTAGGATGTTGTTATAATAGGAGGGGAGAGGAGAGGAACAAACAATTAGGATGTTGTTATAATAGGAGGGGAGAGGAGAGGAACAAACAATTAGGATGTTGTTATAATAGGAGAGGAGAGGAAAACCAATTAGGATGTTGTTATAATAGGAGTGGAGAGGAACAAACAATTAGGATGTTGTTATAATAGGAGGGGAGGGGAAAACCAATTAGGATGTTGTTATAATAGGAGAGGAGAGGAACAAACAATTAGGATGTTGTTATAATAGGAGTGGAGAGGAAAAACCAATTAGGATGTTGTTATAATAGGAGAGGAGAGGAACAAACAATTAGGATGTTGTTATAATAGGAGTGGAGAGGAAAAACCAATTAGGATGTTGTTATAATAGGAGAGGAGAGGAAAAACCAATTAGGATGTTGTTATAATAGGAGAGGAGAGGAACAAACAATTAGGATGTTGTTATAATAGGAGTGGAGAGGAAAAACCAATTAGGATGTTGTTATAATAGGAGAGGAGAGGAGAGGAACAAACCATTAGGATGTTGTTATAATAGGAGAGGAGAGGAGAGGAACAAACAATTAGGATGTTGTTATAATAGGAGAAGAGAGGAGAGGAACAAACAATTAGGATGTTGTTATAATAGGAGGGGAGAGGAACAAACAATTAGGATGTTGTTATAATAGGAGAGGAGAGGAAAAACCAATTAGGATGTTGTTATAATAGGAGAGGAGAGGAAAAACCAATTAGGATGTTGTTATAATAGGAGGGGAGGGGAAAAAACAATTAGGATGTTGTTATAATAGGAGAGGAGAGGAACAAACAATTAGGATGTTGTTATAATAGGAGGGGAGGGGAAAAAACAATTAGGATGTTGTTATAATAGGAGAGGAGAGGAGAGGAACAAACAATTAGGATGTTGTTATAATAGGAGAGGAGAGGAAAAACCAATTAGGATGTTGTTATAATAGGAGTGGAGAGGAACAAACAATTAGGATGTTGTTATAATAGGAGTGGAGAGGAGAGGAAAACCAATTAGGATGTTGTTATAATAGGAGAGGAGAGGAGAGGAACAAACAATTAGGATGTTGTTATAATAGGAGGGGAGAGGAGAGGAAAAACCAATTAGGATGTTGTTATAATAGGAGGGGAAGGGAAAAACCAATTAGGATGTTGTTATAATAGGAGAGGAGAGGAACAAACAATTAGGATGTTGTTATAATAGGAGTGGAGAGGAAAACCAATTAGGATGTTGTTATAATAGGAGGGGAGGGGAAAAAACAATTAGGATGTTGTTATAATAGGAGAGGAGAGGAAAAACCAATTAGGATGTTGTTATAATAGGAGAGGAGAGGAAAAACCAATTAGGATGTTGTTATAATAGGAGAGGAGAGGAACAAACAATTAGGATGTTATAATAGGAGAGGAGAGGGAAAAACGATTAGGATGTTGTTATAATAGGAGTGAAGAGGAAAACCAATTAGGATGTTGTTATAATAGGAGGGGAGAGGAAAAACCAATTAGGATGTTGTTATAATAGGAGTGGAGAGGAGGGTAAAAACCAATTAGGATGTTGTTATAATAGGAGAGGAGAGGAAAAACCAATTAGGATGTTGTTATAATAGGAGTGGAGAGGAGAGTAAAAACCAATTAGGATGTTGTTATAATAGGAGTGGAGAGGAGAGTAAAAACCAATTAGGATGTTGTTATAATAGGAGAGGAGAGGAAAAACCAATTAGGATGTTGTTATAATAGGAGTGGAGAGGAGAGTAAAAACCAATTAGGATGTTGTTATAATAGGAGTGGAGAGGAAAACCAATTAGGATGTTGTTATAATAGGAGGGGAGAGGAAAAAACAATTAGGATGTTGTTATAATAGGAGAGGAGAGGAAAAACCAATTAGGATGTTGTTATAATAGGAGAGGAAAAACCAATTAGGAAGTTGTTATAATAGGAGGGGAGAGGAAAAAACAATTAGGATGTTGTTATAATAGGAGTGGAGAGGAAAACCAATTAGGATGTTGTTATAATAGGAGGGGAGAGGAAAAAACAATTAGGATGTTGTTATAATAGGAGAGGAGAGGAAAAACCAATTAGGATGTTGTTATAATAGGAGAGGAAAAACCAATTAGGATGTTTGTCCTGCTGTTCCATTTGTTTTATGTTTCAGACAGAGAGAATGTCTGTCTCTGTGTTGTGGTATGTTGTCAGGGGGTAGTGGTCAGTGAGTCAGGTTGACTCAGATATCAGGTCCCTAGACTACACTCTGTGGACACTTTCTTAATTGAATGCACTTATTATATGTCACTCTGGTTAAAAGTGTCTGCTGGAAAGCACTTCTAGCCCTTATCTTCTCTGTCATTATGTTGTTTCTTCCTTTTTCTCAGGTCCTACTTTCTCTCAACATGTGTGTCTGTCTGCCTGCCTGCCTGTCTGCCTTTCTGTCTGCCTGTCTGTGTGCATGTCTGCCTGCCTGCCTGTCTGTGTGCATGTCTGCCTGCCTGTCTGCCTCTTCTGCCTTCCTGTCTACCTTTCTGCCTGCCTGTCTGAGTGCCTGCCTGCCTTTCTGCCTGCCTGCCTGTCATTGAAAATAAGAATTTGTTCTTAACTGCCTAGTGAAATAAAGGTTCAAATAAAAATACAAATAAATATCCCTTTCTCTTTTCCCTCTCCCTTTTGTTACGTAGAAGTTCTCTCTCACGTTCTCTTCCGTTTCCTCGCTTTCTGTCGCTCTCTCTTTCACCATTTCTCTCTCTCCATCCTTCCTCCCCCTGTGTGACTATAGAGTTACAATATAGTTACAATATAGTTACAATATAGTTACTATAGAGTTACTATCTAGTTACTATCGAGTTACTACCGAGTTACTATCGAGTTACTATAGAGTTACCATAGAGTTACTATAGAGTTACTATAGAGTTACTATAGAGTTACTATAGAGGTACTAAGGTTCTGTGTATGAGAGGCTGTCGCTGAACCAGTCTAATGTGGATTTGGTAGAGAGACGTCACTATTTACTGTAGTGCTGAGCTGAGCCTGCTCCTGTTAAATGTGGTGAATTACCACTGTCGTTATGTGCTTGACCCTCATTGATTGCTCCACTTTTAATTCCAGTGCAAGAGGTTATTAAAGCACTGGCCAATACATATGGTGCGTGTGTGTGTGCATGTTTAAGGCTGGCCCTCAGATTGCAGCCTTCTCCTCAGGGTGTGTATATAAACTCTCTCTCTCTCCTCAGGATGTGTATATAAACTCTCTCTCTCTCCTCAGGATGTGTATATAAACTCTCTCTCTCTCCTCAGGATGTGTATATAAACTCTCTCTCTCTCCTCAGGATGTGTATATAAACTCTCTCTCTCTCCTCAGGATGTGTATATAAACTCTCTCTCTCTCCTCAGGATGTGTATATAAACTCTCTCTCTCTCTCCTCAGGATGTGTATATAAACTCTCTCTCTCTCCTCAGGATGTGTATATAAACTCTCTCTCTCTCCTCAGGATGTGTATATAAACTCTCTCTCTCCTCAGGTAGGAACCCTTGGGTGTGTATATAAACTCTCTCTCTCCTCAGGTAGGAACTCTTGGGTGTGTATATAAACTCTCTCTCTCCTCAGGTAGGAACCCTTGGGTGTGTATATAAACTCTCTCTCTCCTCAGGTAGGAACCCTTGGGTGTGTATATAAACTCTCTCTCTCCTCAGGTAGGAACCCTTGGGTGTGTATATAAACTCTCTCTCTCTCCTCAGGTAGGAACCCTTGGGTGTGTATATAAACTCTCTCTCTCTCCTCAGGTAGGAACCCTTGGGTGTGTATATAAACTCTCTCTCTCTCCTCAGGTAGGAACCCTTGGGTGTGTATATAAACTCTCTCTCTCCTCAGGTAGGAACCCTTGGGTGTGTATATAAACTCTCTCTCTCCTCAGGTAGGAACCCTTGGGTGTGTATATAAACTCTCTCTCTCCTCAGGTAGGAACCCTTGGGTGTGTATATAAACTCTCTCTCTCCTCAGGTAAGAACCCTTGGGTGTGTATATAAACTCTCTCTCTCTCCTCAGGTAGGAACCCTTGGGTGTGTATATAAACTCTCTCTCTCTCCTCAGGTAGGAACCCTTGGGTGTGTATATAAACTCTCTCTCTCTCTCTCCTCAGGTAGGAACTCTTGGGTGTGTATATAAACTCTCTCTCTCCTCAGGTAGGAACCCTTGGGTGTGTATATATACTCTCTCTCTCTCCTCAGGTAGGAACCCTTGGGTGTGTATATAAACTCTCTCTCTCTCCTCAGGTAGGGACCATTGGGTGTGTATATAAACTCTCTCTCTCTCTCCTCAGGTAGGAACCCTTGGGTGTGTATATAAACTCTCTCTCTCTCCTCAGGTAGGAACCCTTGGGTGTGTATATAAACTCTCTCTCTCCTCAGGTAGGAACCCTTGGGTGTGTATATAAACTCTCTCTCTCCTCAGGTAGGAACCCTTGGGTGTATATATAAACTCTCTCTCTCCTCAGGTAGGAACCCTTGGGTGTATATATAAACTCTCTCTCTCTTCAGGTAGGAACCCTTGGGTGTATATATAAACTCTATCTCTCTCCTCAGGTAGGAACCCTTGGGTGTATATATAAACTATCTCTCCTCAGGTATGTGTGTATATAATCTCTCTCTCCTCAGGTATGTGTGTATATAAACTCTCTCTCTCTCCTCAGGTAGGAACTCTTGGGTGTATATATAAACTCTCTCTCCTCAGGTTTGTGTGTATATAATCTCTCTCTCTCTCCTCAGGTAGGAACACTTTGGTGTGTATATAAACTCCCTCCCTCCCTCTCTCTCTCCTCAGGTAGGAACACTTTGGTGTGTATATAAACTCTCTCTCTCCTCAGGTAGGAACCCATGGGTGTGTATATAATCTCTCTCTCCTCAGGTATGTGTGTATATAATATCTCTCTCTCTCCTCAGGTAGGAACACTTTGGTGTGTATATAAACTCCCTCCCTCCCTCTCTCTCTCCTCAGGTAGGAACACTTTGGTGTGTATATAAACTCTCTCTCTCCTCAGGTAGGAACCCATGGGTGTGTATATAATCTCTCTCTCCTCAGGTATGTGTGTATATAATCTCTCTCTCCTCAGGTAGGAACACTTTGGTGTGTATATAAACGCCCTCCCTCCCTCTCTCTCTCCTCAGGTAGGAACACTTTGGTGTGTATATAAACTCTCTCTCTCCTCAGGTAGGAACCCATGGGTGTGTATATAATCTCTCTCTCCTCAGGTATGTGTGTATATAACCTCTCTCTCTCTCCTCAGCTAGGAACACTTTGGTGTGTATATAAAACTCCCTCCCTCCCTCTCTCTCTCCTCAGGTAGGAACACTTTGGTGTGTATATAAACTCCCTCCCTCCCTCTCTCCTCAGGTAGGAACACTTTGGTGTGTATATAAACTCCCTCCCTCCCTCTCTCTCTCCTCAGGTAGGAACACTTTGGTGTGTATATAAACTCCCTCCCTCCCTCTCTCCTCAGGTAGGAACACTTTGGTGTGTATATAAAGTCTCTCTCTCTCCTCAGGTAGGAACCCTTGGGTGTATATATAAACTCTCTCTCTCCTCAGGTAGGAACCCTTGGGTGTATATATAAAGTCTCTCTCCTCAGGTAGGAACACTTTGGTGTGTATATAAAGTCTCTCTCTCTCCTCAGGTAGGAACCCTTGGGTGTGTATATAAACTCTCTCTCTCCTCAGGTAGGAACCCTTGGGTGTATATATAAACTCTCTCTCTCTCCTCAGGTAGGAACCCTTGGGTGTGTATATAAACTCTCTCTCTCTCCTCAGGTGGGAACCCTCGAGGGGAGTTTGCCCTGGGGCAGGTGCAAGGCGAGTGGAAGATGTATGTGAAGCGCCCGCTGGACCGTGAGGAACAGGACCTGTACCTTCTCAACGTTACCGCTAGCGACGGCCTGTTCGTCACCAGGGCAACCGTGGAGGTGTCTGTGACTGACACCAATGACAACAGCCCGGTCTGCGACGAGGTCAGTCACATTTTATTTACAGACTTTTCTTTCTGTACACTATTACATTTGATATGTTCATGTTTATTGGTCATTATTCTGATATGTTTTCTGAATGACATAGTTTCCTACAACATAGTGAAACATTGGTAATGATTATCATAGGTGTTCATTGTTTATTGTAAGTTGAATTCCACTTGTCTTCTATGTGGTTGTGTTTCATGTTCAAGCCTCAGTCATAACTCATATTTCATCCTTTTGTTGGCTGCAGTTGGTTCTGTTTTCAGATTTTGCACGGTCTGTTACTTTACTGTAAACAACCACTATATCATTTAGAGTGTATTTGAGATGTGTTCCTGTGTGAGGTCTGGTGATACGTAGCTGTGGTTGTGTCTGTGTGAGGTCTGGTGATACGTTGCTGTGGTTGTGTCTGTGTGAGGTCTGGTGATACGTTGCTGTGGTTGTGTCTGTGTGTGTCTGTGTGAGGTCTGGTGATACGTAGCTGTGGTTGTGTCTGTGTGAGGTCTGGTGATACGTAGCTGTGGTTGTGTCTGTGTGAGGTCTGGTGATACGTTGCTGTGGTTGTGTCTGTGTGTGTCTGTGTCTGTGTGAGGTCTGGTGATACGTAGCTGTGGTTGTGTCTGTGTGAGGTCAGGTGATACGTAGCAGTGGTTGTGTCTGTGTGAGGTCTGGTGATACGTAGCAGTGGTTGTGTCTGTGTGAGGTCTGGTGATACGTAGCTGTGGTTGTGTCTGTGTGAGGTCAGGTGATACGTAGCAGTGGTTGTGTCTGTGTGTTCCTGTGTGAGGTCTGTTTGATGTTAATGTTTTCTTGTTGTTGTGTATTGAGGAGCTGTTTGTTCGGAGGGATGATTTTTTGTTGTTAGTATGTTCTTGTTGTGTGTGTAAATACTATGAATTATGAGTGTTGTGGTGTTTGATGCTATCTTGCTGTGTGTGCAGGCTCTGTACACCGCCTCAGTCCCAGAGGATATCCCAGTCAACAGAGTGATAGTGGGGGTTGGGGCCAGCGATGCTGATGTAGGGGTCAGTGCTTGGATCCAGTACTCTCTACATGGACCGGGCTCTGAAGACTTCAGCATCGACCCAGACACTGGTACACTACCTTCACTTTATTTTATATTTGCCAATGAAGTTGAAGTGTGATCTTAACCTGTCTCTCCTCTTTTTCTGTTCAGGTGAACTAAAGACAGCCCAGGCCCTAGACCGGGAGAAGACACCCGTGTACAGACTGGTTGCCCAGGCAACAGACGGGGGTGGTCGGTTCTGTCGTGCAGAGGTCCACCTGACGCTGTTGGATGTGAATGACAACCCTCCGGCGTTCTCTGCTCCCCACTACACTGCCAGTGTGAATGAAGAC